>NC_057811.1:338281378-338502763 GCF_018294505.1 Triticum aestivum | reverse complement strand
CCTTCCTCCATCGCCGCGCCATCGCCGGCCACGGGAGCGACGAGCCCGAGCTCTCTTCCCCCGATCGGATCTGAGATCCACTGTAGCAAGGTTGACTTTCCCGAAGCCCATTTTCCTCTCAAGTTTTTTCCTGTTACAGCAAGTACCTATGTTCATCAGTGCATAACTCCTTGCATGTAGCTCCGTTTCGCGCGTGTAATATGTCAAATTGTTCGACTCGTGATTCTCTACATTTTGTTCAATTGCACCATGTTCATTAGAGGTCATCTTGATGCCCAAATCTCTGTTGCAAGAGGTCTAGTTGCTGTTATCTGCTGGTTCTTATCAGAACTTGGAGATTTGTCATTTTTGTATCATTTAATCTGTGCATCTTATGGGCATGAGCTCTACATGTGTTTTTTGTATGCTATGCCATCTTTCCAAGGGTGTATGCCATGTAGTTTTGTGGTCTCTGTGGTGACTAGCACAAGCATGCAAAGTAGGCTCCGTAATGTTTCTGATTTCTCTAAGTCTGTCTGCTGTTATTTTGTTGCCATGTAAACTTGATGATACAGAGAGATCCATGCATATTTTGGAGATGTTAAGTAAGGATGTTTTGTAGATATTGTTGTAATTGATCCATTCCTGCCCTTGTTTGCAATTATGGAGTGCCATAGCATGACTCAATCTTGCTCTACTTTTGCTATAAAATATTTCTGGCAGATTAGTAACATGATATTCATTTTTGCCAAGCTTATTGTTGTTGATCCAGACATGCTATGCTTTTGTTCTTGCCATGTTTAGCTTCATAAACTTGCCATCTTGTTGTAGGTATGCTTGTTTTGTCATGCATTGTTCTGTAGTGAGTGCATCAAGCTCACCAAGAGGCCTTCATATTATTATTTCTGCCATGCTCTGTTTTCTGCCTGATAACGAAACTTGCTATGTTCAAATGCTTGCCATCATATCTTCTGGTCCTTTTTGGCTTATGGTCAGTAAGGGACTTTTGTCATATGCATTTATTAGAATACTTCCATGCCTTATTTTGCTATGTTAAGTTCCTGCAGCATGTTGATTTCATGCTCTGAACATTGCTACCTGATGCTGTTTCCTGCCATGTCCAGTTTTTCACCGTCTGTGATCCTGTTATCTTTTGCACTTTTGCCATGCTTGTTTGAGCGTGATATGTTGTGAACTAGCCGTAGCTCAGTGTTCATATTTTGTCAAGCATCTCCTGTAGATTCCTGCCATATGCTTTGTTGCTATGTTGGAGTGCTGTAGCATTGTTACTTGTTGCATTCTAAGTGCTATCATGCTGTTAATCGCAGATTCGTGTCATTCTTGTTTTGCTTGCCATTTGCAAACCGTGCATCCGTTTCCGGTGATCTTTATATCGATTTCGACCAAAATCATCTCATATTTCCAGTGGAATGCTTGGTTTGCCAAGTTACTGCCTTGTTCATCATTTTCCTTCCGGAGCACGCATATGCATCGCATATCATATTTTGCATATCATACATGTTTTGCATCATGTCGCTTGTGTATTTCTCGTGGTTGATTGTGGTTCCGTTTGTTTGTGTTCTTGTCTTGGGTAGACCCGGGAGACGAGTTCGTGAACGAGGAACCTGTTGAGTACGCCTACGAGGATCAAGCTTTCGACAACTCTGAGAACCTTGCAGGCAAGATGACCACCCCTCAAAATCACTTCTATCTTTGCTTTGCTAGTTGTTCGCTCCATTACCATGCTATGCTACCTTTCACTTGTTATATCATGTCTCCCATTTTGCCATGTCAGCCTCTAACCATCATTTCCTAGCAAACCGTTGTTTGGCTAACTTACCGCTTTTGCTCAGCCCTTCTTATAGCGTTGCTAGTTGCATGTGAAGTTGAAGTTTGTTCCATGTCGGAACATGGATATGTTGGGATATCACAATATCTCTTATTTAATTAATGCATCTATATATATTTGGTAAAGGGTGGAAGGCTCGGCCTTATGCCTGGTGTTTTGTTCCACTCTTTCCGCTCTAGTTTCTGTTATACCGAGATTATGTTCCTTGAGTTTGCATTCCTTACGCGGTCGGGTGATTTATGGGACCCCCTTGACAGTTCGCCTTGAATAAAAACTCCTCCAGCAAGGCCCAACCTTGGTTTTACCATTTTCCACCTAAGCCTTTTTCCCCCGGGTTTTCTAGAGCCCGAGGGTCATCTTTATTTAAACCCCCGGGCCAGTGCTCCTCTAAGTATTGGTCCAACCTGTCAGTCGCCGGTGGCCACCAGGGGCAACTCTGGTCTAGCCTATCGGAAGCTTGGACAATCCGGTGTGCCCTGAGAACGAGATATGTGCAGCTCCTATCGGGATTTGTCGGCACATTCGGGTGGCTTTGCTGGTCTTGTTTTACCATTGTCGAAATGTCTTGTAAACCGGGATTCCGAGACTGATCGGGTCTTTCCGGGAGAAGGTTTATCCTTCGTTGACCGCGAGAGCTTATGATGGGCTAAGTTGGGACACCCCTGCAGGGTAATATCTTTCGAAAGCCGTGCCCGCGGTTATGAGGCAGATGGGAATTTGTTAATGTCCGGTTGTAGAGAACTTGTCACTTGACCAAATTAAAATACATCAACTGCGTGTGTAGCCGTGATGGTCTCTTCTCGGCGGAGTCCGGGAAGTGAACACGGTCTGAGTTATGTATGACGTAAGTAGGGGTTCAGGATCACTTCTTGGTCATTGCTAGATGACGACCGTTCCGTTGCTTCTCTTCTCGCTCTCTTTTGCGTATGTTAGCCACCATATATGCTTATTGCCGCTGTAGCTCCACCTCATTACACCTTCCTTTCATATAAGCTTAAATAGTCTTGATCTCGCGGGTGTGAGATTGCTGAGTCCTCGTGACTCACAGATTCTACCAAAACAGTTGCAGGTGCCGACGATGCCAGTGCAGATGATGGGGTCGATCTCAAGTGGGAGTTCGACGAGGAACGTGGTCGTTACTATGTGTCTTTTCCTGATGATCAGTAGTGGAGCCCAGTTGGGACGATCGGGGATCTAGCATTTGGGGTTGTCTTATTTTCATCTGGATTTTGACCATAGTCGGTCTATATGTTTGTATCTTGGATGATGTATGAATTATATTTATGTATTGTGTGAAGTGGTGATTGTAAGCCAACTCTTTATCCCATTCTTGTTCATTACATGGGATTGTGTGAAGATGACCCTTCTTGCGACAAAACCACTATGCGGTTATGCCTCTAAGTCGTGCCTCGACACGTGGGAGATATAGCCGCATCGTGGGCGTTACAAGTTGGTAATCAGAGCCATCCCCGACTTAGGAGCCCCCTGCTTGATCGAATCGCTGGCGTTGTTGAGTCTAGAGCAAAAATGTTTTGAGTCTTAGGATTATATATATCGGAGAGTAGGATTCTTTTTACTCCTCAGCCCCTTCGTCGCTCTGGTGAGGTCTCCTGACGTAGAAGTTTTGACTATTCTCTCCTCAAATTTCACTAATTTTTTTAGGATCACGCGGGTATCTTGGAATCGTTCCGATGGTTTTGTGACGAGAACATTGTTCTTGGTGCCTCCTGACATTTAGGGGTTGTGGCAGTGTCCCGGGGAGTTGAGCTCCGAGGTGTTGTCGTCACAATTTTATCGTTGCAGTTCTGGAATACCTGAGTTTCGCCGACATCGAAATCTCTTTTATGCAGTTGTTGGTGAGATCACCTCGACACCACCCAGTACTGGGGCGGGAGTTTGGGAGTATTGCCATAACTTGTATAATGGATGCTTTTCGAAGGTTGAGGTAAATGATTTCCGAAGGTTTCTTGGTTATGTGTTGACGGATGGATACAGCTGGATCTAGGGATTGTTAGTTTGGGTGATATATTTTGTGTCCCCTGTATCCCCAACACCAGATTACATAACCAGAAAGTTTCGGGAGTTTATAAGTGGGAATTCTAGTAGCCTTAGGATATCTTTCCGACAGACGCATGATATGAGATTGGGGTTCGACGTCTAGTGGTCCGCCTGTACACGGTTGGTTTTACAGTGGTCTCGTAGTGTCTTAAAGAGTCCATGGCTATGCCGACTCGGGGACGCTTCGTATGTCATGTGCACAGCCTTGTACATGATGGTGCTGTACGATTGAGCCTGTGTGGGCCCCACCACGAAAACTTCGGACGAAATCTCTATCATATGTTTGTTCCAGCTTATTCTGCAAGCCAATACTTTGTTTTATTTTGAATTGTGGTATTCGAGTTGCTTCGAAGTCATATGTTGATTCCATATCTTTTTCAAGTGGCTTCTCAACTTATGGAAGTGTGATGATTTACTATGGAATTCATTCATTCATCTTCGTTCGAATGTTTTGTGTGAAGACTATATTGTCGTGGAATTGTCACGGCAGATGTCCTCGAGCTAGGACTTAGTCGTGGAGCCATCACAGCTAGGAAGCTTGAAGGGGTTAATGCGGGACAAGGAACACGAGGGTTTATACTGGTTCGGCCCCTTACGGTGAAGGTAAAAGCCTACGTCCAGTTGAGGTGGTATTGATTAGGGTTACGATCACCAGGGAGCTAAACTTCTATGCCCGGCTCTCGATGAGATTGTTCTCTGCCTTAAACTGCTACCGGGTCGTCCCTTTATATAGGGAGGCTGACGCCCTGCAGCTCTCAGAGTCCCGGCCGGCTCATAAGAGTGTCCGGCTCGGACTCTCAACTATTCTTGCCTTACACTACAAGTTCTACCAGGATAATGATTGTAGCTACGGGCCTTAAGCCATATCCGGGTCTTAAGCCCATCTCTGGCCCACCGTCTTCAAGCTTGGCGCCGGGCTTCTGGCAATGACCATATGAGTAACCCGGCCCCTCCTGGCGGGTGACTCTAAGGTCTATATCCTCAACATATATGTTGCAATTTCTATCCGTTGATTCTACTTGTCTATTTATCTATCAAGATGCTAACAGATGTCACCCTCTTCAGGATGGCTCCGCCAACGCGTCAGAATCCGGATTGCAATGAAGGGAGTCAAGCGAACCCTCCGCCACCACCTCCACCTCCGGAGGCATGGCAAGCTATCATGGCAGCCATCAACGCCAATGCTCAGATGATTCTGCAACTCTTGCAAGAACGCACCCAAGGGCAAGGCAATCAAGGAAATCAAGGTCAAGGCAATCAAGGAAATCAAGGTCAAGGCAACAATCAGACTCACTTCGCTACACTCAACCAGTTTCTTGCAAATCAACCCAAGTCTTTCAGCTACTGTGCCGAGGCCACGGATGCCGATGATTGGCTCGTGGACATCAACAAGCATTTTGAATGTAGCAATGTCAGGCCTGAGGACTATGTCAAGTTCGCTTCTTTCCAGCTCAAGGACCAAGCTGCTGATTGGTTTCAGCAATACAAAGATTCCAGAGGAGGTCGTGTGATCACTTGGACTGACTTCTATCGGGACTTCAAAGCGCACCACATTCCACAAAGTGTTGTTGAGAGCAAGCGTGAGGAGTTCCGCAATCTCAAGCAAGGCAACATGTCTGTGTATCAATACAACATTCAGTTTCAGAAACTTGCTCGCTTCGCTAAACAAGACGTTCCTGATGAAAAGAGTATGATCTATCACTTCAGAGGTGGCCTTAAAGAGGATCTGCAGTTAGCTCTTGTTCTTGTTGAGCCTACTCAGTTTGATCAATTCTATAATATGGCACTGAAGCAAGAGGCTGCTCAGCTCAAGTGTGAGGCTCCTAAGAAGAGAGTCAGAGACGCAGTTCAGTCTTCTTCTTCCTCACTTGTGACAGCTAAGCAACAGAAGTTCTGGTTGCCTCCTCCTCCTCCGTTTCGTCAGCCTTACCAGCAGAAGAACAAAGGTGGCCATGGTTCTTCCAACTCTTCCAACTCTGGCTATCAGAACAAGTCTCAGAATCAAGCTCCAAAGTCCAATGCTCCGTATCATCGTCCACTCTCAGAGGTGACTTGCAAAAAGTGTCAGCAGAAAGGTCACTATGCTAACAAATGCTTCAACCAAAGGCGCCTTCCGCCTCCTCCTCCCGTCAGATCTTCCAGCAATGCAGTGGTCAAGCATAATCCAAAGTTTGCAAAGGTGAACATGATGAATGCAGCTCAAGCGGAGGAATCTACTGATGTGATAATGGGTAATCTTCCTGTTAATGATATTCTTGCAAAAGTTCTTTTTGATACTGGTGCATCGCTTTCTTTCATATCAAGACCTTTTGCATCCAAGCATGAATTGCATTTCCAAGGATTGCCTAGATCATTAGCAGTTGTCTCTCCGGGCAAATGCATGAATGCAAGTTCCATGGTTCCGGATGTTTCAATCAAGATGGGCGACTATGAATTTCTGTCTTCTCCAATTGTTCTTGGTGACTCGGATATTGATCTTATTCTCGGGATGGACTGGCTTTCTAAGCACAAAGCTCAACTTGATTGTGCTGCCAGGGAAATTCAATTGACACACTCTTCTGAGGATGTGATTATTTTGCCGCTCGCGATGAAACCATTCGGTTTTTCTCTCTCAATGAGAAGGGCGAATTGAATGCCATCTCTCAGATTCCAGTCGTTTGTGAGTATCAAGATGTCTTTCCAGAAGAGCTTCCGGGTATGCCTCCTCATCAGCCAGTTGAGTTCGTTATCGAACTAGAGCCTGGCACTGAACCCATTTGCAAGCGTCCATACAAGCTTGGACCCAACGAGCTGAAGGAATTGAAGAAACAACTCGATGAACAAGAGCGTCTGGGTTTGATCAGGCCAAGTTCATCTCCATGGGGTTGTGGTGTTCTTTTTGTCAAGAAGAAGGATGGCACGGACTGACTTTGTGTCGACTACCGTCCATTGAACAAGAAGACAATCAAGAACAAGTACCCACTTCCCAACAACAATGAGCTATTTGAGCAACTCAAAGGTGCTAAAGTATTCTCGAAGCTTGACCTTCGTATGGGTTATCATCAGATTCGCATTCGTGAAGAAGATATTCCCAAGACAGCATTCAGAACAAGCTTTGGTTCTTATGAATATACTGTCGTGTCTTTCGGCCTTGTCAATGCTCCTCCAGTATTCTCTCGGATGATGAATTTCATCTTCAACCCCTATACCAATGAATTCGTTCTGGTGTATCTCGATGATATCTTGGTCTTCTCCAAGAATAAGAAGGACCATGCAAAACATTTGCGATTGGTGCTCGACAAGCTCAGAGAGTATCAATTCTATGCGAAGTTCTCCAAATGTGAGTTTTGGCTTGATGAAGTTCTTTTCCTTGGTCACATCATCTCTGCCAAGGGCATCGCTGTTAACCCCGAGAAGGTGTCCGCAGTTGTGAATTGGGAACCTCCTCAGAATGTCAAGAAGCTCCGCAGTTTTCTTGGTCTTGCAAGCTATTGCCGAAGATTCGTTGAGAATTTCTCTAAGATTGCAAAGCCTCTTTCCAACCTCCTCCAGAAGCATGTGAAGTATGTCTGGTCTCCTGAGTGTGACGTTGCTTTCAACACTCTCAAAGAGAAACTCGTCACCGCTCCTGTCTTAACTCCTCCTGACGAATCCAAGCCTTTTGAAGTTTTCTGTGATGCTTCTCTCCAAGGTCTCGGTACTGTGTTAATGCAAGAGAAGAAAGTTGTGGCCTATACCTCTCGTCAGTTGAAGCCCAACGAGAAGAACTACCCCACGGGATACTATTCATCTCCACCGTCGACCTCCTCCAGCCTCCACGGGCTACCGTCGACCTCCTCCAGCCTCCACGGGTTCATGTTCATCCAGCCTCCACCGCGCGCTACTCCACCGGCTACTGTTCAACCACCCCTCCACGGGCACCCCTCCACCGTCTACTGTTCATCCAGCCCTCCACACCACGGGGTCCTGTTCAACCACCCTTCCACGGGCACCCCTCCATCGTCTACTGTTCATCCGGCCCTCCACCACACCATGGGGGCCTGTTCATCCAGAGGCAACGCCACTGCTCACTGTTCATCCAACCCCCACCCCCGCAACGCTCCCTGTTCATCCCAGAGGCAGCATCGATCGGGTTTAGTTAGCAGTAGTAGCGAAGGAATCACTCGATCGGGTTCAGTTAACAGCCATCGATCGATCACTCGGGTTCAGTAACGCGTAGCCTGCAGTGCAATCGCTCGGGTTCAGTTAGAGCCCAACGCCTCGCTCGGGTTCAGTTAGAGCCAACGTCTCGCACACACGTGCGTACGTGTATGAGAGAAACGCGCATCGCTCGGCCCCCGACGTCCTACCGTAACCGGGAACTCCCCGAAATTTTCCTCGCCCTCGCTTCTACCACGGTTTTTTCCGTCATGGACGGCCCAAAGAATGTCATGCAGCTGCGTCTCCGGCCCGCCCAGGACGAAAAGCCCATTTTCTGTCATGATTTTTTGTCATAGAAGTAGGAGCCCACCACATCTATGATGATACCGTGTTTTGTCACAATTATTGTCATAGAAGTGTCATATGTATGACAGAAAAAAATTTCGTTCGGCCCAAAATGTCACGGATGTTTCTTTTTTTTTTGTAGTGAGAGCGGGTTTCCTTAGTTGCTACCATGGCTTTCTCCAGGTCCGTCGTCTTTGTTTGACTTTCCCTTTCAAGAAGCTCATAACGGTCAGCGGCATCTTTCAACTCAACAACCATCTTGGCTATTTTCTCTTTGCTCTGGCAATGCGCACCCTGTTCGGCTCTTAACTCTTCGACCGCCTTTCGGGCGGCCGCATCACTCTTCCTGGCTTGTTCCTTGGCTCGGGCAAGTTCCACCCGAAGGGTCTCCACGGCGGCAGCTCCATCTGCACTCACAGCATATTATAGATACTAGCATTATGCTCCTCTTAATATATGTTGACCACCGGAGAATACATACCCCGTGCCTCGTCAAGCCGCCTGTTTACAAGCACGATGTAGGCATCTGCCGCATCAAGTTGCCGCTTCAGTTCGGCAAACTCACTAGTCCGGCTAGCCACCGGACCCTCAGCCACCTGCACATGAAGGCGGCATGATTATTACCTGGGACTATGATCCTCTGTTTGCCGCCTTTTTCGACAGCAACCAGAGTCTCATGGGCTACTATCTGCATAGGGGACACCTGGCGTGTGCGGTACTGTCAAAAATATACACATTACTTTGCGTACCACAAAGCCTCTCAGCAGGCTTCAAAAGCTTCATGCAACCCACTTTCGGCGGATGAAATCCTCTCAACCAGCGTACCCATTAACGTAGGATGCGCCTCTGAGATAGCCGCTTGCTCCAGAAGATTCATCAGTGCGTCCGGTCGCGCACCGGACAGCCCCGGACTCTTTCTGTTGCTCCCTTTAGGAGCCAAATACTTCGGACTTCAGGAGGCCGAATGTCGGAGTAAATGGCCATGGGTAGCCTAACCTACTCCCCATGGCTCTTTGAAAAATTATCGGGCCATTCAAGCCTTCAAGCATACAAAGAATATGGCCGCCTTCCCCCAACCAGCTTCGAGGACTCCAGAAGCCGGCCATGAGGAAAGCCGACTCCGAGAAGCCGGCCATGAGGAAAGCCGACTCCCAGAAGCCGGCCATGAAGAAAGCCGACTCCCAGATGCCGGCAATGAAGAAAGCCGGCACCCAGAAGCCGCCAAGACTGCACCCACCAAGACTGTACCCGCATAGCGGTGATAGAATGGGGTGTGGCCACAGTACAGCCCACTACCCCCGAATCCCGGAACAGACATGGCCACAGGGCGCCGTACGGGCCAGCCATCCCCCGTCTGGTGCGGCACTGTAGCCATGTTGGCCTCGATGTCACCCACGACAGGTGCTAGTACGGCCCGTGGGCGGCGGGCCCCTTTGCCAGAGAGACATCTAAAGGTGGCCTGGCCTCCTCTAGTCGGCCAGGGATGTGGCCGGCTCACAATAGCCGGCTACCTCCCTCCCTCGAAACATGCGCCCCATTAAGGAGACAAGACGAGGTAAGGCTACAGTGAAAGCTCGCAAGGTGGTGACACTGTAGCCACGCTTACCTCAACAAAGCCCTCGTCATCAGAGGCGAGGCAACAGTAACCAGCCGCCGACAAAGCCCCCAAGCGGTGGGGCCGGCCTGCCGGCCAAGAGGCCGGCAGCCGGCGGGACCCACCAGTCGGCGGGCCCCAATGATCGGCGGAGAAGCCGGCGAGCATAGACGCTGACGGCTGGGACCCGCGCCCAGCCGGATTACCATTGTACCCCTGGGGGGTAGGCCTTATAAACCCCCCTGGACACCCATGCAAAGGGGGATCGAATAGAATTCCACACACCACATAGAGGGAAAAGGAGAGCTAGCCTTGCCCTTCTTCTTCCTCTAGCCAAACAGCTCAAGGAGCGCTTGTAGCTACTTGTATTGGTCTAGTGATCATGCGGAGACCCCGCAGAGCAGGACTAGGGGTGTTATCTCCACGGAGAGCCCCGAACCTGGGTAAGATTCGCCGGCGTGCATGCCTTCGCCTCATCCCGTTTCCAGGCACCGGCGACGTTTTACTGGCTCCCACTATGATAAGCCATCCGTTGGCATATGTCGCACCTACCACCCGACATTTGGCGCCCACCGTGGGCCAGGTGCACCGTCGTCCGGAGACCTGTTCTGGACGGGAACCCTTTTTCTCCCCCGCGAGCGCAGCCAGCCTGCTACGCTCGACGACGCTTGCCCCAACGCGCTGCAAGGCGTCGACGATGCTTGCGCGGCAAGCTGCCTCACCGATCTTCTTGGCGAGACTTGGATCTCCGACGAGCCCGCATCCGACGTGGGCACGGACTACCCCGAGAGCCGCCTCGTCAGCCTCCTCGACCAGCTTCACGTCTCCAGCGAGCTTGCTGTAGACTTGGAGTCGGTCGGCTCCACTGACCCGATACTTGTCGACTCCGACACGGCATCGCTCGATGCCTACCCCTCCGATGTGGTAGTCTTCGACGACCCTCTCCCTCGAGCTGACAGCGGCATCAGCGCTGTCACTGAGGTGCTGGTCATCAGCCACGTCGCCGACTCGGGCGAGAGCGCCCACGACGCCCTACAGGCGGCGATGCATGACTTGTCCGTCCCCATCCCGGCCGATGCCGACGTCGAGACCCTGGAGGCACGTCGTCTCGCCCTCATCGCGGAGGGCCAGAATATAGCCTCCATGAGACGCCTCACTGAGGCCCACCAGTGCGAAGTCGACCGCGCCGCTTTTGGTACGCCGCCTCCCGGCGGGCCGAGCGGAATCGGCCTCGTCAAGAAGCGCGGCGCGGCCATCGCCAGCATGCTGGGGGCAGACCGCCCCATTTACGCCACACCGCTCGAAAATCTGCGAGCTGCTCAGGCGGCAGCAGAAGAGCTGAATGGGCTGGGGGCTGATGAGCTCCCCTACATGACAAGGCGCATCCAGCAGCTGATCGATGCGGCCGCAGAACAGCATGAAGCCGGCGCCCGCGCTGAGAGTCCTCCCCCGCGCCGAGAGCACGCCGCGACATCCCGGTCGCCGACTACGAGCGGCGCCCGCGCAAGGAAGGACAAGGAGCCGGCTGCTAGCCGCAGTCGGACTCGAATCACCATCGAGCGCGACGCGGAAGGCCGCCCTCAAGTGGTGGAGCGCCAGGGCAATCCGCCTCCTCCCCCGCCTCGTGGAGAGAGATGTCCCAGCCCGCCGCCTGTCACGCATCCGACTCTCGGTGGCTGACTAGGTCGCCGCGAGGGAGTCGGCGAGAGCGAGGCCCGCCACCGGATCGACCGCCTAGCTCGATCCCTGGCCCTAGAAGAAGAAGACGATGTCGGCCCGCCATGCTTTGGCCCCCGCATCCGCGACGAGCCCTTCCCCAAAGGGTTCTCGCTCCCAGTGACACGCCCAAGTACAACGGCTCTGTGAAGCCAGAAGATTGGCTCATTGACTACTCTACTGCTGTCAGCATAGCGAACGGCAACAGGCGCATAGCAGTGAAGTACGTCCCTCTCATGCTGCAAGGCACAACACGCACCTGGCTCAACAGCCTCAAGCCCTATAGCGTCAACAGCTGGCTGGACTTCATGGAAGTCTTCGTCCGCAACTTCACCAGCACGTACAAGCGGCCTCCCAAGCCCCGCCAGCTCTCCTTATGCGTCCAAGGGCCCAGCGAATCGACCCGCGACTACCTCACGCGGTGGGCCGAGCTCTGCAACTCCTGCGAGGGGGTGCACGAGGTGCAGGCCATCGAATACTTCACCGCCAGGTGCCGAGAGGGCACCCTCCTCAAGCACCGACTCCTTTGCGATGAGCCGGCTATCCTCGACGAGCTGCTGGTCATTGCAGACAAGTACGCCACAGCCGACTCCTCGATGAAGACCGAGCTCCGAGTGGACGCCTCTGGGAAGGTGCTCGCTCCGGCTCCTAAGACGCCGGCTGGCGACTCCAATCGGCGCCCCTACCAGAACGACCACAAGTGCAAGGCCCCTATGCCGCCTTCCACCAGTCGGCAGGTGGCCACAGTCGAAGACGAGCAGCCCGAAGAGCGGCCCGCTTCCAAGAAGAAGGGCGGCAGGCCGGCTTGGCAGCCGGCCTTCTCCTACGAGCGGACTCTCGATGCCCCCTGCAAGTTCCACAACGGCGCGAAGCCACCCAACCACATGACCCGAAAGTGCCACTTGCTCACCCGGATCTCCAAGGGCGAGGGGCTGGTGCCGCCTCCGCCTCCCGGCCCGCCGCCTCCAGCCCCCCAACAGCCGGCTGCTCGACCAACACTCGGAGCCATTCAAGATGAGTTCCCTGATGAGCACGCCGCCTACGTCGTCTTCAAGAGCCAGGTTGAAGACAAGCGCAGCCGGCGCCGACAACACCAAGAGGTCAACGCAGTCACCTCCAGCAGCCCCGAGTTCATGCATTGGTCCGAAAGACCTATCAATTGGAGCCGGGCCGATCACCCAGAGGTGATGCCGTCCCCTGGCTCCTATGCATTGGTGTTGGATGTCACCCTCGCAACAGAGAGGCGGGCATCCGACTGGACTTAGCGTCCGTTGCCCACCCGCAGTTAAACGGCCAGGTCGAGCGAGCAAACGGCATCATCCTTTCGGGCATCAAGCCCCGACTGGTCGTACCACTGGAGCGCTCGGCCGGCTGGTGGCTCGACGAGCTGTCGGCTGTCCTCTGGAGTCTGCGTACTACCCCAAACAAGTCAACCGGCTTCACTCCGTTCTTCCTTGTGTATGGTGCCGAGGCTGTCATCCCAACTGACATCGAGTTCGACTCACCTCGGGTCACCATGTACACGGAGGCGGAGGCCAAGGAAGCACGAGAAGACGACGTCGACCTGCTGGAAGAAGGCCGGCTGTTAGCACTCAGCCGGTCAGCCATCTACCAGCAGGGTTTGCGTCGTTACCACAACCGAAAGGTCAGGCAAAGATCCTTCTAAGATGGCGACCTTGTGCTCCGGCTGATCCAGCGAACAGCCAGCCAGCACAAGCTCTCGGCCCCTTGGGAAGGTCCTTTCGTCATCAGCAAAGCACTAGGCAACGACTCCTACTACCTGATCAACGCACAGAAGCCAAGAGGAAACAAGAGGGATGATTCCGGCAAGGAGTCGGAGCGACCATGGAACGCAAACCTCCTGAGAAGATTTTACAGTTGAAAGCAGTATGTATCATGCTACCGTTTTTTTAAATATGAGACAAACGGGCCCCCCGAGGCACACTCGGGAACTGCCCTCCTTTATCTATGAATGACGAGTGTCATACTCATGAATGTATTATTACATTCGATTTTTTGTCCGGCACCGGGTTCGACTAGGCGGCCTGGGGACTGGCCGCCTTAAGTTATATTAAAAGTTCTACCTGAAGTCAGACAAGTAGTGTGTCGGCACCCGAGCCCTCTCTTGTCGAAAGTCGCAGCTCGAAGAACCGACTGTCCGACTGGCAAGAGCCAAAGGCAGAAAGGATGCCCACACGAAAAACGGCTAAGGACCAACGAACTTATATAACGCAAAGACGGCCTCCAACCACGCCTACCGGCTGTCAAAACAGCCGGCTGGCCGGCCTCCCAATCACTTCGCTATAATCCAACAAAGCTAGAGTACTTGCCCTCCCAAGCACTTCCATAGCCACAGATTGCAGAGCAGCTGTCCGGCTGGGAAGGCGGCAACCAAGGGAGGGCGACAAAGGAAACAGCCGAAGGATGAAAAGCAAAGAACAAGGGAAAGCCAAATGCAAGCATAATTATATTTACACATAAGGCCCCCAACAGGCCGGAAGTCAATATAGTTCGAATACACCCCCAGTGGGTGGAATTATGCAAACTTGACAAAATATTGTTCCAAGAATGGAGAAACAGGAAAGTAGAGGCAGCAGACTAGACTAAGGGCGCAGCAGGGGAGCCGGGCTGGTCGGTGGAGACGGCGCCGCCGGCTGGAGGAGTGGCCGGCTGGCGGGTCTCGGCTTGATCATCGCCGGCTGCAGGCGGTGCACCCGCGCGTGCCTTGTTGCTGGAGGCACGGTCAAGCTGAGGCTGACCGGCTGCTCCACCATCTGGCGCGGCGTCTTCATCCTCCTCCTCCTCCTCCTCGCCCTCGTCGCTAGAGTCGATCTCCTCCGCCGAGTCCTCGCCGTCTGCCGGTCAGCCCGAACCACTCCTCCGGCTGGGCAACGCCGTTGTCGTCCACCTTAGGAGCGAAGGCGCTAGTGTCGGTGTAGTCGGCAATCGCCGAAGCCCGCTGGATGATAGACGGCCGCGCCGGCTCCAGCTCCGTGTCGGCCTCCTGCCGCCAGGTGGCCAGCTGGTCCAGACTCAGCTCGGGATACCAGGCCTTGGCGAACTCCAGCGCCCGCCTGGCGCCGGACCGAGCCGCAGAAGCCTTCCAGGCCTCGAAGCGGCCGACCGCCACCTCCAGCCAGTCGGCAGTCCGACTGGGGGTGCGGGGAATCACCTCACCAGGCCAGAGAGCGGCCAACACCTGCGCCCCAACACGCTGAAGCCGGCAGAGCATGCGATGAGCCGGCTGGAGGCGGGCCTGAATCGCCAAGAGCTGCTCCTCCAGCGACCGGCGAGCGTTCGGCGCGATCTCGGCGCCAGCCTGCCTTCGTGCCTTGCGGTGGGCCTCGACGACCTGGTTGGCGGCGGTAGAGTAGCCAGGGAAGTACTCTGTGCAAGAAAGAAAGAGAAAGAAGAGAAAAACACCAAGTCAGAAAATGAGCCAAACGGCAAGCGGCAAGCAAGGACGAAGAAGAAGGCGGCCTACCGTCAACCAAGTCTTCGATCTGGCCATAGCCGTTGATCAGCGTCTGCTTCGCTTCGGCCCAGCTGGCCGCCTCTGTCTCATACTTGGCTTGGAGGGCGGCCTCGCTGTCCTGCACCGCCTTCAGGGCCGCCTTGTGGCTCTTCTCCTGGTCGGCCAACCTCTTGGCCAGGCGGTCACGCTCCTATGCCAAGGCATCAAACTCGGCCTCCTTAGCACGGAGGGCGGCCTGAGCCCCTCCCAGCTGCTCCCTCAGACTGGTGTTGGCCGCTGCAGGGATGGCAGAAAAGAAAGAAGCAATAAGGAAGAAGTCGCCAAGGAAGATCCGACCCGACTGCTCAGCTGTCGGCCCGAATCTCGGGGACTACACCCAGTGGGTGCGCTGACGCGCCCCCACGTGAGATAAAAGACGAAGCACTTACGCCGGCTCTTAGATAGGTCAACATTTTTTTGGGTCAGCTCCCGAGCCTGGGAGTTGAAGGCAGCCGCGCGGAGGTTGTGGTAGTCCTGCAAGACAGGCAGAGGAGCGAATGAGAACAAGATAGCAAAACAAAGCCAGCTAAGAAGTTCCAAGCCGCCTGCTCAGCAGCCGACTCGGAACTCGGGGACTACACCCAGTGGGTGCGCTGACGCGCCCCCACGGAAGAAACCAAGATCAAAAAAGCAAAAATAGGAAGACTAACCCGAATGGCCGCTCGCATCGCAAGGAACTCATCGTTGTATTTCCTCAGCGCCGCAGCCTGGGACTGAAGCCGGTTCCGGACGTCCTGCGCCGCCACGTTCACCACGGCCGTCCCTCCACCCGGTGTCCACCCCGAGCTGGCGCTGGCCGCCTCCACGTCCCGGGCCGACTAGCCGGAGCCCGCGGCTTTCTGCGAGACCGATGCGGCCTTCCCCGCACGTTGGCGCGATGGCGACTGGACCACCAGGTCCGTCCTCGCGGCCGGCTCACCCCCGGCTGATTGCGCAGGCGGCACGTTAGGCCGGCTGCCTTGAGCTGCCCCAGTCGGCGGGGCCGGTGCCGCCTCCCTCTCCAGGACGACGACGTCGTCCTCCCTCTCCAACCCCGGCTGGTCGCGGCCGGCTTCCTCCGGCGGGGTCTCCGGGACCTCGGGCGCCGTGACACGTAGAGGGGTGACGAGCAAGGCCCCCTCCGCTGTTGCCACAGCCGCAGCCACCGCTTGGGCCTTGGCCACTGCGTCGGCGCGCGCCTTCGCCGCCTCCTCCTCCTGTGCCGCCTTGGCGGCAGCCGCCCTCAACTCCTCCGCCTCCCGCTCCTCCCACGGGTTTCGCTCCGTCGCCGCCTGAAGCTCCCGGATCCTCCCGGCGATCCAACGACGGAGGCGGCAGCAATCCGCTCGAGCGAAAGCGGAGCCCTGATTTTCGAGAAAGGAGAAGGATTCAGAAATCACCAAGAAAAGAAGAAAGAATATACAAAGGAATATACACTTACGCCGACACCGTCTGCAGCTGCTTCACCACCTTGCGGAAGCGGGCCGCCTTCGCGGCCGCCTCATCCCGCCTGGTCGCCGCCGCCCCGCCCTTGGGCTTCTTCGGCCGACTGCCGAACAAGCCCGACGCGGCCCGGCGCTTTTGCCCGCCGCCCCGGGCAGGCGGCGCGGCGGAGGAACCCGCGCCGTGGCCGGGCGCCGGCTGGCGGCGTGGGACGATTTTCGCCTCGTCGTCGTCCGGCCAGTCGTCGAAGCTGGCTCCGAGCCCGGAGCCGCCTGCCTCGCCGCCGACTTCGCCGCCATCCGCCTCGGTGTTTTCATCCATGGTGGCCGCCCCCAAGTCGTGGTCTTCCAGGTCATGCTCCACCCGGTCGGGGAGGAATCGGAGCCCCGTCTCCGACCCGGTTGCTGGTCAAAGGAGAGGGCTCTGCCAAGGTGTAACGACTGGTCAGAGTCGGCGAAGAGGAACTCGGCGACAAAACTAAGAGAAGAAAGGGAAAAAGAGAACATACCGTGGGCGGCGGATGTGCACGGGAATATGGCTCCTTGCCAAACCGCCACTCCGCGGAGAGCTTGCAGTTCGCAAGATAATTCACCATATGGGCCACCTGTTCATGCGGCATGTCCTTGGTGCACATCCGACTCGGATCGAGTTGGCCGCTCATTTGACAGATCAGGTGAGGGCGGCTCTGAAGCGGAAGCACCCAGCGCGCGACGAAGGCGGCCAGCAAGTCGGATCCAACCAGGCCCTCTGACTGGATCATCACCCGCAGTCGGGCGACGGCCGCGGCTCCAGCCTGCGACAGTGTCACGGCCCGATAGGACCGCTGGGGCCGCCTCCCAGCCAACGGGCCGGCTACGTAAGCCGGCAAGTTGACGTAGTCGCCTTGTGGGGCGACGTTCCTCACGTAGAAATATGACTTCTGCTAGAGCTTCACCGACTGGATTAACGTGATGACGGGGAAGGGGTTGTCGGCCGCCAGCCTTCGCATCGCGATGAAGGCACCACTCTGGGCCGGCACGCCCTGCATGCGGGTGCCCAGCTTCGATTGGAAGAACTCCCCCCAGAGCTCGAGGGTGGGGAGAACGCCAAGAAAGCCTTCGCACAAGGTGATGAAGGCGGACAGCAGCACCACCGTGTTCGGAGTGAGGTGGTGCGGCTGGAGTTGATAGAATTCGAGGAAGGAGCGGAAGAAAGCGCTCGCCGGCAAGCCAATGCCGCGTAGGAAGTGCAAGCGGAAGACTACCCGCTCGCCTTCTTCCGGCGCCGGCGTGATCTCCTTCGCAGGTGCGAGACGGACCCGCACCTGGTCCACACCGGGCAACCGCCGCGTCTTGCGGAGGAACTCGATGTGGTCCATATGGACGTTGGAGCCGTCCCAGTCCCCGCCGTACTGCATGGTGGCGAGAAGCTAACAAGGAAGGGTGCGGCGGCGGAGAAAGCACGACCCTGTGGCGGCAAAGCTGCAGGGTGGAGTGAAGATTGATGGGACGGCGCGGCGGCGAGGCGCTGCTGCGAGAGAAAGTAGAAGGAAGAAGATGGCGGAGAGGAGAGGAGCGTGCGAGCATCTTCCGCTTCCCCTCCTCCCCCTATTTATGGCCTCGTGCGGCTAAGCCGAGGAGGCGAGGCGTGGGGAGGAACGTGGGATTAACTGCACCCACTCCCCCACGCCCCGCGATTACTGCGCCCTAACGGCGTGCGGAAACTGCCGCCAGAAGACGTGCGGACAGCTTTGGGCCGCAAAGAATCTGCACCTGGGCCCAGGCGTTGGAGTGGTGGGCCCTTGGCCTGCGGTGACGTCTTGTCGCGCGCATGGGTTAGCAGGCTCTTTTCAGCCAAGGGACGCCACGTGGTTCGCAGGCGGCGAGTGACCGGCCCGTGGCCCGGTGCACGCGCCAACAGACTCCCGCCTTCTGACTTTAAATTTTTTGCCAAGACGGCGCGCCCAACCGAAACCGGCTCCCAGCTGATGGCTCATCAAGATAAGAAGCTGACCGAGCTTCTCGACCTCCTCTCAGCCTCGAAGCCCAACCAGCTTCGGGGACTTCTGTCGGAGTAAATGGCCACGGGTAGCCTAACCTACTCCCCCTGGCTCTTTGAAAAATTATCGGGCCATTCAAGCCTTCAAGCATACAAAGCATATGGCCGCCTTCCCCCAACCAGCTTCGGGGACTCCAGAAGCCGGCCATGAGGAAAGCCGACTCCCAGAAGCCGACCATGAGGAAAGCCGACTCCCAGAAGCCGACCATGAAGAAAGCCGGCTCCCAGAAGCCGGCCAAGACTGCACCCACCAAGACTGTACCCACATAGCGGCGATAGGATGGGGTGTGGCCACAGTACTGCCCACTACCCCCGAATCCCGGAACAGGCATGGCCACAGGGCGCCGTACGGGCCAGCCATCCCCTGTCCGGCGCGGCACTGTAGCCATGTTGGCCTCGATGTCACCCACGACAGGTGCCAGTACGGCCCGTGGGCGGCGGGCCCCTTTGCTAGAGAGACATCTGAAGGCGGCCTGGCCTCCTCTAGTCGGCCAGGGATGTGGCCGGCTCCCAATAGCCGGCTACCTCCCTCCCTCGAAACATGCGCCCCATTAAGGAGACAAGACGAGGTAAGGCTACAGTGAAAGCTCGCAAGGGGGTGACACTGTAGCCACGCTTACCTCGACAAAGCCCTCGTCATCAGAGGCGAGGCAACAGTAACCAGCCGCCGACAAAGCCCCCAAGCGGTGGGGCCGGCCTGCCGGCCAAGAGACCGGCAGCCGGCGGGACCCACCAGTCGGCGGGCCCCAATGACCGGCGGAGAAGCCGGCGAGCATAGACGCTGACGGCTGGGACCCGCGCCCAGCCGGATTACCATTGTACCCCTGGGGGGTAGGCCTATATAAACCCCCCGGGACACCCATGCAAAGGGGGATCGAATAGAATTCCACACACCACATAGAGGGAAAAGGAGAGCTAGCCTTGCCCTTCTTCTTCCTCTAGCCAAACAGCTCAAGGAGCGCTTGTAGCTACTTGTATTGGTCTAGTGATCATGCGGAGACCCCGCAGAGCAGGACTAGGGGTGTTATCTCCATGGAGAGCCCCGAATCTGGGTAAAATTCGCCGGCGTGCATGTCTTCGCCTCATCCCGTTTCCAGGCACCGGCGACGTTTTACTGGCTCCCACTATGATAAGCCATCCGTTGGCATATGTCGCACCTACCACCCGACACCGAAGGATTACCTTCTGGCCTTGGTGGATCAGGAGAAATCCTCTGTGACGACACCTCTGGGTCGTCCGCCTCATGAGGCGGGGAGGCATGGGGAGGCGTTTCGCTCTGCATCATCTCCGAAAGAAGATCCCCCGAAGACGAACTCTGTCGAGAAGGGCTACGATCCGAACTACAAGACATACGTCTTGGTTATTGTTATCGGAAATAAAGTTGGATATATTTACTATAGAGTACTTTTGTTTACTTACAGCTCGGTGGAGGGCTGATCCCCTTGCGGGCACTGAGCGGTAAGGATACCCTCCGGGGTAGGGCCCCCTGACAAAGACTTCTTCCCTCGTTTGGAAACCATTGTTTCCAAGTCTTCAGAGGCGGTCCTCTTCCTTCCTTGGGGAGAGGGGATTTTAGATCCTTCTCCCCAGCTATCCTCCTTCGCGGAGGCACTAATTCCCCCGGTTTGGATGAATAATGAGTGAGGCCCACTTTCGGCTTCTTTCTTCCCCCTTTATCTTCCCTTGATGGCACTTGATAGGGCACAAGCTCTAGCATTCTGGCCAGTACTGGATCCGTTGAGCCTTCGGGAAGGGGGGCGAACACCTGATCATCTTCGCCTTTTTTATCCAGTCCTGGTCGAAGACCGACTTTTCAGAATGATGTTGTGATAAATAAAAAGACAGCATGTTCGGCCGAAGAGTTACTTACTTGGGTATCTGGACGATTGCAGCTCAGACCCGCATCCTCGGTGGTGTCCGGACACTTTATTTGTGATCCGAAGAACAATCCATACATCTCTTCGAGCGTCATGCCGAAGAATTGCTGAATAGTTCGCGGTCCTTCCGGGTTGAACTCCCACATACGGAGAGGTCGACGTTTGCAAGGCAGGACTCGACGAACTAGCATGACTTGCATTACCTTGACAAGGCTGACATCTCTCTCGAGGAGATCTCGGATGTGACTCTGCAATGTCGGCACATCATTTACTGGCCCCCAGTCCAGCCCCTGGTTGACCCATGACGCCAGTTGTGGCGGGGGGCCCGAGCGGAAGGCAGGGGCGGCTACCCACTTAGTACCTCGGGGAGCTGTGATGTAAAACCACTCCTGTTGCCATAAGCTGGACACCTCCGGGAAGGAACCCTTTGGCCATGGAGCATCGGCGCCTTTGCTTATTATGGCACCTCTGCATTCTGCGTGTCGCCCATTAATCATCTTCGGCTTCACATTAAAGGTCTTGAGCCATAAGCCGAAGTGTGGGGTGACGTGGAGGAAAGCCTCACACACGACGACGAACGACGAGATGTGAAGGATAGAATCCGGGGCCAGATCATGGAAATCGAGCCCGTAATAGAACATGAGCCCTCTAACAAAGGGATCTAGACTAAAGCCTAGCCCTCGGAGGAAGTGGGAGACGAATACGACACTCTCGCTAGGTTCGGGAGTGGGAATGACCTGCCCTCGAGCAGGCAGCCTGTGCGAGATTTCGGCGGCCAGATACCTGGCTTCTCTTAGCTTCTTGATGTCCTCCTCTGTGATAGAGGAGGGCATCCACCGACCTTGAAGGTTGGATCCAGACATGATTGAAGGTCCGAAGCGCCTAGCCTGAGCCTTGGGTGTTGGAACTCAAGCAGGGGGAAGGATTCGATTGAGTGCGGGAAGAAAAGGACAGGCCTTGGCCCCTTTATAAAGAGGGTGAATATCAAGCGTCCTCCGCGTGGCCGTTTGGAACTTGCCTAAAGTCGAGGAGTCATACCAACAGGCACGATTGGGTTACCCATACCCGTATTGATGAGAATCCCGTGATAAGGGGAACACAATCTCTGCTTCGGCAAGACGTGCCAATAAAACCGCCTCGCGAAACGTGTAGTGGCAGGCTGGGAGAAACGGTTCGAATAATGACCAGGCCGTGGTGTGATGTCACGTTATGAAAAGTTGTCAGCAGATTAGATTTGTGGAAATATTATTCTCTCTACGGTGGTATGTGGAATTTGTTTTGCAGGGCCGGACACTATCCTTGTGTTCAAAATCTTCTATGGAATATTCTGAGGAGGAACCCGCCTTGCAATGCCGAAGACAATCTGCGCGCCAGACTCATCGTCATTGAAGCCTGGTTCAGGGGCTACTGAGGGAGTCCTGGATTAGGGGGTCCTCGGACAGCCAGACTATATACTTTAGCCGGACTATTGGACTATGAAGATACAAGATTGAAGACTTCGTCCTGTGTCTGGATGGGACTCTCCTTGGCGTGGAAAGCAAGCTTGGCAATATGGATATGTAGATCTCCTCCCTTGTAACCGACTCTGTGTAACCCTAGCCCCCTCCGGTGTCTATATAAACCGGAGGGTTTAGTCCGTAGGACAACAACAATCATACCATAGGCTAGCTTCTAGGGTTTAGCCTCTACGATCTCGTGGTAGATTAACTCTTGTAATACTCATATCATCAAGATCAATCAAGCAGGAAGTAGGGTATTACCTCCATCGAGAGGGCCCGAACCTGGGTAAACATCATGTCCCCCGCCTCCTGTTACCACCCGCCTTAGACGCACAGTTCGGGACCCCCTACCCGAGATCCGCCGGTTTTGACACTGACAGGTACTCCGCTCGCTGTAGTATAGACCACGTACGAAGCGAGTGCGTACACCGGAAAATAACCTCTAGAGGAGAAGCATTTTTGTCATTAAAAACCAAATCATTTCTACATAGCCATAGCAACCACATTAAGGCATACGCTCCCACCCTTATTAGCGTTTGGAACCTATTTGGAATACCGTCCAACCAATGACCAAAAATATTGGCTACACTTGTGGGCGAATACAAATTTGACACTATTTGGATGACTGACCACGTAGAACGTGCAAACTTGCATTGAGAAAAGAGGTGTTTGATTGTCTCGTCATGAGTACAAAAACAACACTTCTTACTGCCTTGCCAGTTGCGCTGTGCGAGGTTGTCTTTGGTTAGCACAACCCCCCTACGAAGATACCACATGAAGATTTTGACCTTTAGTGGAATCTTCGACTTCCATAGTTTCTTATTATTATTCGCCGGTACCTCAGAATGTATGAGTGCACAGTACATTGAGTCTACTGTGAAAGACACCGATGTAGTAAGGTTCCAGCGAAACACATCTCGGCCTTGTGTCAGGTTAATCGAATCTAGCTTGGACAATAGATTATGCCATGATGTAAGGCGAGGCCCAATCAAATCCCGCCTGAACAAAATATTCGGCGGGGATGAACTAAGTACCTGCGCAATAGTATTATTCTTCTCGCGAGCAATGATGTACAAGGCTGGATATTGTTCTTGGAGACTAGCATTGCGTAGCCAGATGTCTTCCCAGAAACAAATCTCCGACCCGTCCTTTATCGCGAAAGACCCAAAGTGAAAAAGATGTTTCTTTGCCGCCATTAGGCCAGCCCAAAAGTGAGAGTCTCCAAGTTTCCAATATGCCTGAGACACCGCCTTTTGGCCTAAATACTTGTTGCGTAGCATGGTTTGCCAAACACCATCCTCAGTAAGTAGTTTGAACAACCATTTACTAAGTAGGGCCTCATTCTTGACCTGTAGGTCATGAATTCCAAGGCCACCTTGGTCTTTTGGTCTACAAACCACACTCCATTTGGCCAGTCTATATTTTTTCTTTTCCCCGTCTCCTTGCCAAAAGAATCTGGGTCTAAAATAGTCCAATCTTTGCAAGACCCCTTTTGGTAGTTGGAAGAAAGAAAGCATATAGAGAACCATATTTGTGAGGATAGAGTTAATCAAAACCAACCGTCCCCCAACTCAGAGCATCTTTCCTTTCCAACTGCTCAACCGTTTCTCTAGACGCTCCTCTACATGCTTCCACTCCGCAATAGTGAGACGTCGATAGTGAATCGGTATTCCCAAATACCTCATCGGGAATTGGCCATGCGTGCAACCAAACAGGTTAGCATAATCGCCCGCTGACTCAATGGCTGCTCCAAAGCAGAACAATTCGCTTTTATGGAAGTTAATTTTAAGACCCGACATTTTCTCAAACGCTGAAAGCAATAGTTTCATGTTTCGAGCCTTGTCCAGGTCATGTTCCATAAAAAGAATTGTGTCATCTGCATATTGCAGAATAGAGAGGCCACCATCCACAAGGTGTGGCACTACTCCTGCAATCTGGCCATCCTGCTTAGCACACTCAATCAGAATAGCTAACATGCCACCAACAATGTTAAATAACATTGGGGACATGGAGTAACACTGCCGTAGTCCTTTATAGATCAGATAATTTGGAGCGAACAATTGATAAGCAAGCTATCACATAATGAACCAGGTATGTATGCAAGTATAATGATACAGGACAACATGTACTAGCAAGAGCAAAGTAGCGGGCAGCATATTTACGATATCCTATTGTCCTTTTCAAACCGGAATTCTTCTTCAAGCAGATTTCCTGCAAAAAAGATCCGTAAGGCACATGCGGAAAAGTAGAAGTTCAAATTGTCATGTATATCATATACAATACCTCATCCTGGGAATGAGACCAGTGCATAACAAGGTTTTTCCATTTAATGTCTTGTAAATTTGGCACAGGAGACTTCACCGGAAATTCGTTTATAGACTTGCCATCAAAGTGTGATTTCCTCAGGTAACATATATACTGCTACAGTGCTTCCTTGAAAAGCGCAAGCAAGCTTTGCTCATCATGACTATCCATATTGACCTCACCTACTTACAACAATGTAATGTAAATCATTGATGTGTTCAATCAGTAGAAAACAGGAAAATAATCACCATGAATAATAGCACTTACGTAAGTGGGGCAGGAAGATGTGAAAATGGTGTTTGTCTTCACTATAATCTTCCCATGATGGGAATATATGCACGTAGTCCCTAACAACATTGAAAGCATTGTCTTTTAAACTAGGAATAACTGGAATGGGGTTCCAATCTGCAGGAATTGGCCGTCTCTGTCGGATGTGGGGTTCCGGCAAACCCTTAAGGTTCGAACACTTGGGTGCGCGCAAAGTCTTTTCCTCCTACCGATCTACGCTCTATCTCGCTAAGATCTCGCGGACGAACTCAACGAACTCGCAACACAAAAAGACACGAGGTTTATACTGGTTCGGGCCACCGTTGTGGTGTAATACCCTACTCCAGTGTGGTGGTGGTGGATTGCCTCTTGGGCTGATGATGAATAGTTCAAGGGAAGAACAGCCTCCTGAGGTTGAGGTGTTCTTGTGGCTAGGCTCTCGATCGGGTTGGATCAAGCTAAGATGAGATGCCTCTACTATGGTGGCTAGCTCTACTTATATAGGCCCTGGTCCTCTTCCCAAATATCGAGCGGGAAGGGAGCCAACAATGGCGGGAGAATTTGAAGGGGGACAGGTAGTACAAGCTATCCTGACTAAAGTGGTCTTCGCCTACGAAAAGCTCTGAGGTGACGCCGTCTTGGGCTCCACGATGACCTCCGCCTTGCCGTCCTCCTGGTCTTGGTCTCGTTGCACCAATATGGAAACCTTTGCCTGATGCCTCGGTACTCTTCGCCTGCGCTGGCCTCCTTAGCAGCAAAGAGGAAATAAGGACGCTGCGCGCGCTGGCACCCGCCTGGTGCCGTGCGTCATGGCTCATGTCACGAGGGCCTCGTGAGGGTTGCCCCGCCTTGATATCTCCGCTCCTCGTGAGCCTGCCTGGCTAGGCCACTCCAGAGGAGGTCTTGCGTCGTCCGCCTCGCGAGGCTTGGACCCTCGCGAGGGTCTTGGATGCTTTGTCGATGAAGATGGGCCGTACGGCCTGCTGGCTTAGCCATGCTGTGGGCCGCAGGCAGGCAAGTCTGGGGACCCCCGTTCCCAGAACACCGACAGTAGCCCCCGGGCCCAAGGTGCGCTCGGGCTTGGCTTCGCGGCGAAGCCAAATGTCAAGTTCGGAGCACCGCGGGCCCCAAAAGCCTGCGGCCTCGGTCGACTTATGGCGGTTGATTGGACGTGGGCGTCTCCGCCCCATGCTGCCTTTGAATCTGCCTGGCTATGCGGCCCCTGCGGCCTACACAGTTATTCCTCCATCGCCCGCGCCCTGCTCCCCCAATTCCCCTGCTTCCTCGAGACTCTGTTTCTCTTCTCCAATCTGACGCGCCCCGCCTGTTCCATCGCCATGGCACTGAAACAAGCTGAGAAGGGGAAGAGACCTCTGTCTCTGCCAGCTGCGCCTCCGTCCTTTGCGCCGGCGCTCGGACGGTCTCGAGTGCTTAACGACGAGGCCATGGACAAAGTGAGCCCGATGCTTGCTTCCAGCTTCAATGAGTGGGGGGAGACGGTGGCTTGGCCTGCGTCTCGCACTCGCACGGCTCAGGCGGCCACCGAGGTCCCAATCTTCATAGATGCCCTCTCGGCTGGCTTGATTCCTCCCTTCTCCGCTTTCTTCAATGCGGTGCTTGAGCATTATCAGATCCACATGTTGCATCTCGACCCACAGTTCGTGACTCTTCTCGCCGTCTTCGCCTTCGTGTGCGAAGCCATGGTGGGCATCACTCCTTCGGTGACCCTCCTCCGTCACTTCTTCTCATTGCATCGGGTATGCTCAGTCCTCTGCTTCAGGCTCCGTCGGGGCCCGCTGTTCCTAACTCTGGCTGGAGCCATCAGCGGCTCACGAGCCCCCGCCTTGCCAATGTCTGGTTCAGGTTGAGGTTGTTGAAAGATCGCGGCGTAACTGCGCCGATGGTGGTGAAGGAATTCGTCCAACGCCAGGTCGCTCCGCTTCAGCGCCATTCTCGCCCAATGTGGACCTTGCTCAGCAGCCAGGACCACATGAGGTTTCAGGAGTCCGGGCTTCTCCTCAGGACGCGGCGAACAGTGCTCAAGGTCCCGACGGGTGTCTTTTTGCTGGCCGAACTGCCTGGGAAGAACTGTTTGCTGTACCGCTGCAAGAACAAGGATGAATTTGTGGAGAACATGCCTTCCTTTGATGAATGGGGGCCGCGGCCGATCGGCCTGGAGGGGCCTCGTGAGAACCCCGTCTTTGTGGTTCCCTTCCTTGCCGCTGGTGCTGAGCTCGCCCCAAGCAACAGTGCAGGTGCGCGAGCTCCGGAGGAGGCCGGTGGCTCGGGTGCTGAGGAGCATCTGTCGAGTGGTGATCCTGGGGAATCGTCTTCAGGAGCTTGCCACCCCCTCCTGAGGCGTCGGTTGTCGAGGAGACGCAGCATGCGACTCCCGAGGCCAAGGCTTCAAGGGCCTCGGGAGGTTGTGGTGAAACGGTGCCTGGCTGTTCACCGCAACCGGGCACCCTTGAGGACACCCCTCCGCGCTCTTCTTCGTCTTCGCCGCGCACCGGCCGTCATGTCCAGTGCTTTGGTTGGCTTTGTGTGGACTTCAGTGAGCTCCGCAAGAGGAAAGGATCCCCTAGTGGTAGCAGCATCTTCGGGCCGCTGAAGCGACGAAAGTACATCGCCATTGACGCGTAAGTACCTTGTTGTCACGGCTTCCTTCGTGTTGCCTTCTTGTGCTGACGTTGGTTTTCCAGGGCTCCTTCCACTGAAGCTGCTGCATCTCCCGAGAAGCGGCCTCCTCCTTCATCAACTCCCCCATCCGCCTTGAGTGTTCCTGGTCTTCCTACCGCCCTTGGAGTCGGGTCGGTCGGGAGAGCATCTCTGCCCTCGCGGCGCGCTGAGCCCACGGTTTGGCCATCCCTCCCCCACGGTCTGGCGTGGAGCTTGGCGGGCGTGCCCAAGGCTCCCCCTTCGCTTATGGGCAGCGGCTGGCTGGCTTCGATCCTCGGTTCCTCCTCAAGCAGCGAGCCTCGGCCAGGACGGGCTGGTGTCGGGTGCGGCGCCAGCCCCCAGCCCCCTGCCGGGGGTGGCGCGCCGCTTGGCGCCCCGCTCGCAGCCCCCGAGGTGGAGGACGAAGAGGGCCGAGCGTTCGAGCTTGAGCGCGGGCGGAGCGTGGTTCGTCATGAGCTCTTCCAGGAGGCGATGAACACGATGCGCCGACTTGGTGAAGAGCTCGAGGGTGTTGACTCGCGCCTTGAGGCCGAAGGTCTCCGGCTGGTGGAGGAGCGGCGCAAGCTGAGGGTGGCCATCAACCTCGGTCGCTACCAGCGCGACCTTGAGAATGCGAAGGCCGAGGCGTCCCTCAAGATTGCCCATGAAGCCCGCTCGCGAGCCTTGGAAGAGGCTCGCGAGGCTGACTGTCATCGCGAGGCTGCGGAGAAGCGCGCGTGGGAGCTCCAGGCCTGGAGCGCGTCCCTTGAGCAGCAGGTGGAGGCGCGCAGGGCCGCTCTTGTGTCGCTGAGGGGGAGGCCTACGGAGGAAGAGGAGGTACGAAAGCGTGAGGAGGCATTGGCCCTGGAGGCCGTGGAGCGCAGCCTCGAGCTCGAGTGACTGGAGACGAGGGAGCGCCAAGTTGCCCAAGCAGAAGACGCCGTCGGGGCTCGCGAGGCCAGAGTCGGGGAGGAGGTTGATCGCCGGGTGGCCGAGGTTCGTGCAGATCTAGAGGGTAGGTACGACCTGAAGCTGAAGCTCGCAGGTGTGGAGGATGAGGGCAGGGCCGCTGCCCTCAGGCCTAGGCTGGACGAAGCTGAGAGGCGTGCGGAAGCCACGGCCGCCGCCCTGATTATGGCGCAGGCGAACTTGGCCTCCGCCCGCGCCGAGCTGCGTTCCCTCCGGAGGCGGGTTGACGACGCAGAGGCCGTCGCGAGGCAAAACACGGAGGAGGTGCTCCAGCGACGAACACTGGAGCGCGAGCATGCCCCTATGCTTCAGGATCTCCGGAACAAGGCCAATATCGCCCTGGGCCATACTTGCGACGTGGAGGCGCTGACCCCTCACTCGAACGATTATGCCAGCCACCTGACCTTCTTCACCGAGGTGGTGACGCGCCTGGAGGCTCGATCTGCCAGAGCTCGCCAACTTGTGGAGGAAAGGGGGCGTGGCCTGCTCGAGCGCGCTTTCTCCCGTGTCTTCAGCCACCTCCTGAATGCCGACCCCAACTTTGATTTCGACGCCGCCATCGCCCCCGTACCCACGGCTGTCCGGGGCGACCTAGCGCATTGGGTTGAGGACAATGTGGACGCGCTGGTCAGGGCCTTCACTTCGGAGGATGAGGCGGTGGTGGTCGTTGCAGACGAAGGCGACGTGGTTGACGACGGCGACGGGGGCGTCGCCGATGGTGGCGACGATGCCGATGAAGACGACGACGACGCGAGTGACGCATCTGCGGGTGACGCAGCGAGCGACATTTCTGGCTGATCCCTTGTTCTCCTGTCATTTCATCCTGCGCACAAACTCGGGCGTGGCCCTTGGAAACTTGTAAGAGCATTTTGAGAGGGGGAGCCCCTCATGTAAGCAAATTGCAGTTTTTACTTTCCCATGCGATATGAGTTTGTGTCCTCATGAATTTGTGAATCCGGATGCGAGTTCTCTGCCTTGGTTACCTTAGTCAGCGCCAGCTTTGAGCTGGGCTGCGATGTGTCGAGTTCCTGAGAACCCCGCGGAGCTCGTCGCCCCGTCAGAAGGGGCCCCACTAGAGCTGAGCACCAGTCGTAGTGCTTGCGTGCACTCGGCGTGCACGCTTCGCGCTGTCCCGCTCGCGAGCAGCTCGTAAGGGGAAGGCGATGGACATGAGTCCCAGTCAAAATGAGATCCAGAAGGCAAGAAATTGCTCAAACGAGAAAAGGCTCCCCCCGCGCGCATCGATAAAAATTCGGCTTTCAACTCAAATCCAGATCCAGAAAGCAAAGCTACAGAAAGAGAGATCCAAAGCAAAAGGCCGCGTCCGGCACCAAGTCTAGTCTTCTGGTCTTCAAGTCTTCTCACCAGCGCGGAGCTAAGTGCTGCCACTTGGCGTGGGAGGGAGCCCCAGGGCCTGAGGCCGGCACCCCTGAGACTCCGGGGCGTGTACAGCCCCAACTCATTATTACGTGAGAGTGTCACGGGCGGCGAGCTTCACAGGCACTGGGCCTTCTTCACAGGTACCAGCCTTGTTTCATATCGCCAGACGAGGGCCCCGCCTTGCGCCACCCTCGACCTCCTCTGAGCCGACCGGTCCAGGACGACACAAAGGAGGGAAAGAGGACGCCAGCGGTTCCCTCGGCGACCACAGGTCCTCTGCCGGGGGAAGGGTTGTCAAGGCCTCCCCGGTAGAGGGCCTACCTCCGGGTGTCACCAGGCGCTACACGCTGCGGGGAGGGGCCTTGCTCCTGGCTCCCTCCCGGCGGCCCCCTAGCGTGTCCCCATTGTCGGGACGGGTGCCGCCGTGCCAGGGTCGTCGATCGACGCTGCAACCTGATTCATCTGCAGCCCATGGTTAGCATAAGCCTGTTCCTGAGAGATTAGCAGTACCCTGTGGTTGCCGTTGCCGGCGCGATCATTGTGGTTCTCCGTTGGTTCTTGACAGGCTTCGGCTCCTAGCATCCCCTCTCCCCAATCTTCTCCAATGAATGAGCCGAGGTCGTCCTCTGGCGCGTACCCTTGATCCATCATGCGGGGCACATAGGCTTCCGGGGCCGTCACCCCGAACACCTCGCTATGGTGCCCCACACTCCATGTTGCTTGGCCCAGGGTGGCGTCCTGAGGATAGTAGCATGTCATCCGGCTGGGACCATGAAGGGCGACGCTTGCGCTCATGCTTGTCGCGGGCGGCATGGGGGAGTCGGAGCCCCCTACGCAACTGGCCGTGCTGATGTTGATGAAGCCCCCGGGCGTAGTTGATGGCACACGGATGTGGTGAGGCTCTTCCTGCAGTGGCCTGGGGAGGAAGTCGATAGCAGAAGGGTGGTGCTCCCGACGCCGCTGCATCCAGCAGCTCAGCAACACGCTCCAGCAGCGTATCCCGGCCGCTCTCCATCAGCCTGCATCGCACCAGCTCCCTTGCCATCATGAGTGCGGCCCGCATGTTTGCTTGCTCCCGCCGTGAGTGCGGCGTCGTTGCTGCGGCATGACTCGCCGCTCTTGCCACGGCTCGTACTTGCCGCGGGGTGAGGGTGGATGACGCCTGGCCGCGCTGCCTGCGCCCAGCGGAGTTTGGCGGCAATCGCGCCGCCTGGAGTGCGGGGTCGAGATCTTCATGGGCAGGCGGTGCTGCCCGGGCTGGCCAGGCTGCCCAGCGATCGGAGCCGGTCCTTGGGTCGCCGGACATCGTGGCTGTGGAGCGTCGGCGAGCTGGTTGGTGGAGAAGAAGCTCCGAAGCACCCCTACCTGGCAGGCCAAATGTTGGATGTGGGTTTCCGGCAAACCGTTAAGGTTCGAACATTGGGGTGCGCGCGAAGTCTTTTCCTCCTACCGATCTACGCTCTAGCTCGCTAAGATCTCGCGGACGAACTCGACGAACTCGCAACACAGAAAGACACGAGGTTTATATTGGTTCGGGCCACCGTTGTGGTGTAATACCCTACTCCAGTGTGGTGGTGGTGGATTGCCTCTTGGGCTGATGATGAATAGTACAAGGGAAGAACAACCTCTTGAGGTTCAGGTGTTCTTGTGGCTAGGCTCTCGATCGGGTTGGATCAAGCTAAGATGAGATGCCTCTACTATGGTGGCTAGCTCTACTTATATAGGCCCTGGTCCTCTTCCCAAATATCGAGCCGGAAGGGAGCCAACAACGGCGGGCAAATTTGAAGGGGGACAGCTAGTACAAGCTATCCTGACTAAAGTGGTCTTTGCCTGCGAAAAGCTCTAAGGTGACGCCGTCTTGGGCTCCACGATGACCTCCGCCTTGCCGTCCTCCCGGTCTTGGTCTCGTTGCACCAATATGGCAACCTTTGCCTGATGCCTCGGTACTCTTCGCCTGCGCTGGCCTCCTTAGCACCAAAGAGGAAATAAGGACGCTGCACGCGCTGGCGCCCGCCTGGCGCCCACCTAGTGCCGTGCGTCATGGCTCGCATCACGAGGGCCTTGTGAGGGTTGCGCCGCCTTGATATCTCTGCTCCTTGTGAGCCTGCCTAGCTAGGCCACTCCAGAGGAGGTCTTGCATCGTCCGCCTCGCGAGGCATGGACCCTTGCAAGGGTCTTGGATGCTTTGTCGATGAAGATGGGCCATACGGCCTGCTGGCTTAGCCACGCTGTGGGCCGCAGGCAGGCAAGTCTGGGGACCCCCGTTCCCAGAACGCCGACAGTCTCTGCAGTTGGGATAGGTCTTCGGCCGGTGGACTTGCTGTACTTTTTGCTGGAGTGGGATTTTTCTGTGGTATGGCTGGTGCTATGGAAACTGAAATCAGCATACCTTTTGCTGGAGTGTAGGTCCTGTGTGGTGGGGCTAGTGGTGTGGCCAGTGAAGTATGGGTACAGTCTGCTGGAGTCGGTCCTACGTTTTGTGTCACTGGTTGTAGAGCCAATAAAAGTGGGGTGCTGTCTGATTTCTCCGGCACCACCACATTTTTCAACGACTTTGCTGGTGCTCCTTCAGGTTCGGCAATCACCCTCTTCCTTTCTGATGTCTGATGCACAAGAACAGCATTTGAGTGGAAAAACATGGTATGATGACAGATGGAATATGTATTGATAATGGATGGGCATGGCATCTTGACATATATGATGAGTAAACTAAGCAAATGGCGGTGCTACAAAGTAGAAGAAATGCAAGACAACTTATGCAAGATACGCGCAATCAATAAAACCTTGCCAAATTAGAACAGGCACCTTGATGGGTGAACAGGACAGGCCATCTGCCTTTGACTCCTCGAGGTCAGAATAGTCATTAGGATCATATTCTGAACAAGAATCTATAGGTGGGGAGCGTATGAGTTTCATTGCATCCAGAATGGCACTCAATGCCTTGGTGCCAATTTTGTAAGTCGTTGCAGTGTTCCACAATATTCTTTTGATGCGTGGATTCTGATATTCACTCTGATTACGTATAATATCTGAGAAGCACGAAAACATAAATAGTAGTGAGATTATCTTTGTCATGCAGAGGATATTCTAATATAGGGGTGCCCCTGTAAACCCTTGTGTGCTATCACTGGATTATGATGAGAGAGCCCACGTGTGCTGTAATATGGTGCGTGCATTAATATAATCTGGCACAAGTACACAAAAAATAGGCTCCAAAAGTAAGGATAGTTGGCAGATGATAGGTTCATAATATACTGTATAGAGAGTTTATTGCCAAACCATGATAACAAGAGCACACAACAACTAGGCAGATCGTAGTTTACATAAAAGGGTACACCATAACCAGGATATATAAATCGGGAAACTAGAACTGGCTGGAAATTATGGTGTTGTATTGCCGCTACTAATTGAAAGCCTGTCGATCACGTACAGGCCAGCTCTATCAGCTGTTGACTGCAGATGTCCCTGCTCCCCTTCCTGACAAGGAACATACTGTACGTACTAAATACAGAATAACAAAAGAGTAACATGTTAAAGAACAGAAGAGGAAGCATATTCTTGAGGTTCCGCTTCATTGCATACAGTGTTGGTTGCCCACTCATGATGAATCACAACGCCCAAAGAAATGTAATTCCATGCTGTCTCTCTATATGTGGCCACATGCATTTGGAAAATCAAGGTGGAGCATTACCTGACCAATTAAATGTGTGTCTGTTAACTAATATCAGTATCATATCACAATTCGTATTTGAAGAAGTAAGCTTTGGACTTATGATTGGTGTGTTGTTTAGCTTCAAGAGTGGACTGCTGCTAGTGCGACACAAAGCAGCTACGCAGATCATAGTGTAGATATAACGGGAAGACCATAAGCATCACAAGTAAAATCAGCAAAGTGGAACTTGCTGGAATATATGTGCTAGTATTGCCGGTACGGCTAGAAAGGCTTCGGATACCAGCTCTCTTCAACTGAAGGTGCGGTACTGTTAATATCCGTGTAACTCTCAAAAGCGACACGGCTCCCCGCATTTCCTTGCTAATCTTATAGGATTCAAGTGGGCAGGCCACTACAATTCCTATTCCTATGTTTACAAAATCCTACGAATCAAAGAGGCCTGAAGAGTTCAAAGTGTCCATCACAACTGACCGTATAGACCTCTACACTGCAAATGTCCCTGCTCATCTTCACTACAAGGAACATACTGTACTACTATCATACTCCCTCCGTTCCAAAATATAAGTCTTTGTAGAGATTTCCACTATGGATCACATACAGATGTATACATATACATTTTAGAGTGTAGATTCACTCATTTTGCTCCATATGTAGTCCATGGTGGAATCTATACAAAGACTTGTATTTAGGAACGGAGAGAGTACTTATTAAAGAAGAACGGAAGAGGAACATGCTAAAGAAGAGCAAGAAGATTTTGGATAATAAAATGTTCGTTGCGCAGTGCCCACACATGATGAACCAGAGCGCATTAAGAATGCAACTCCCTGCTGTCTCTCTATATGTGGTGCACGTGCTTTTCGAAAGTAAAGTAAGAACATTAGCTGACCAATTAAACGTTATCTGTTTTAGTAATATCAGCATCATATCAGATTCGTATTTGAGCAACAAGTTTGGAATTATGAGTGGCACGTTGTTTAGCTTGATGGATTCAGGAGCAGTGCTAAGCAGGTACGATGATGGTACTGAATATAAAGGCATGTATGCATGCAAGTCGCGTGACTTTTGTCATTTGGGTCAGTCGACCATTTCAGGCGGTTGGATGAAGATCCTACGTTTCCTAACCCTTCTTCTTCCTCGTCTCTGATTCTTCCCATACAGAACACCGCACGGGCCGTCGGCTGAACCACCGGCCCCCACCGCCTGTGTTCCTCCGCCACCACCACCCCCAGCCCCGCCCCCAACCGCGTCGAGTTTTCTTCGTTCGGCGCGGCCCCACCACCGCCCCCCACAACCACCGCCCCACCTGAGCCCCTTCCTTCGCACCGGCGAACTCCGGCCAGCTCTCAAAAATCGACTGACCCAATTTTGAAATTTAGCCTACTGTCATTTAACTAGTGTGGAATATAAAAGGGGAAAACCATAAGCATTGCGAGTATAGTGTTGAGCGTGCCATGCCGGATCTGAAGGTGCAAACCGGACAAAGGCAACTTCGCAACCAATGTTTGCTTTCAACTAACAAGTAAGTGATGGACAAGAAATCAGAGTAAAGCAGGGCGATCTATTTTCTTGCTGCGATAAATAAGTTGAGCAGATACGAAAGAGTACTGCCTCTGGTGAGGCGCCGTGTATGCATCTGCTGAGAATTTGACGGTGCTGCGGTAGCGATGGCTGTCGGCGGCGTGGAAGCAGATCTAGGAGGGTAGACGGTGGCGGTAGGGCACGGTGAACGAGACGGTCGTGGGAGCGGTGCCGGCAAGGTGGACGATGGCGGGGATGAAGCGAGAGGACGGGATGCAAGGATCCCGGTCCGAAGCCGTGGATGAGAGAGGTTGATCTCTTGTAATGGACGACAACGTCGGGGTATGAGCTTCGGCATGGTGGGGGAGGACGGCGGTAGATGGGGTGGCGGACGGAGGAGGCTGGGGTGGAGAGGGTGTTTTGGCGCCCACGGAGTACGAATGGGGAAATGGAGGGAGAGAGGAAGGGGGAACCTTGTCTTCAGGCCGCGCTTGTCTCAAATGCGAGGAAATTTACAAACATAGCCCCCGTTTAAAATTTCCTACATCACAGCAACATTAGTCGGTTGGGGATAGGACGGTAATCTCGCATACACCAAATATTTGCCGACGAGAGTTTGTTTTTGGCGCCCACCGTGTATGAATCGGGGAGGGAGTCGATTTCGGCCGAGGAGACACTGTGTTTTGGAGCCCACCGTGTATGAATCCGGGTGAGAGGCGGTTATGTCACGTTTGAGTGAAATTACAAACCTACCCCTATCGAAACCTATAGAAATCGAGCCGATAGGCTTTGCGTGGCAGGGATAGGCAGTAATTTCCATCTCGCAGATTTTGGTTTCGGGCGGTTACTGCGACTTTCCCCGCTTCGTTCAAATTTTTGCAGAGCAAGAGTGCACGTTTACCGTGCCAACTCAATTCGAATCCAGTTTGTATTCTATTTTTGTTCGGGCAGGATCCATTTTCGATTGGAATAAAATTCTATATACATCATTTATATATATATACTTTCAAAAGCACAACAAAGAATTCTGCTCCTTTATATGTATAATATGATTTACAAATACAATGATATCAAAATCATAAGGTTGAATTCAAAAAATTTAAACCAATATATGTTCTACTAAAATGTATGGATCAGTAATATCTACATATTAAATAACATAGATGCGCGTGAATTCATATGAGTATGCATGTTTGATAGATCAATTTTGGTTCGAGTATGAATTACATGTATCATCATCTCGAATTCAAATATTTGAATCCCTTTTATGTTGACTCCTTTCACGCCCATCTCTCTCGCATGCATGCTCCTTCATGTAGCTATCACTCTCTTTTCTCCAGCTCACCCGCACGCTCACTTCATGTTTCTCCTATATTCGCAAACATGGTCTCTCGACGTCTCCCTTGAGAAGTGTCACACTCTCCCTATCGTTATACATTACACGGTTTTCATTATCTCTCACGTCTCTACCGTTCTCTGGTATCACTAGGTACCTAAGCATTCTTTTTCACCGCCACACACAGTCTCACTCATCTTCCACTTTGTCTTTCTCTCTATGGGGTTCTCTCACACACCCTATATGTCTCTAGATATGACTCATACCACTAAAATTACTCTCTCCTGCAGACACAACATTTGTTGCGGTCTCCTTTCCGTCTCCATCCCAGTTATAAAACTGACATTATTCATTTGTTTACCGATCAAACAAACTCCCCCCCTCTCTCTCTCTCTCTCTCACACACACACACACACACGCACACACAACTCCTGCTTCCACTCCCCTTCCTGACTACCGTCTCTCTCTCACACACACACAAAACTCTCGCTTTTGCACCCCCGACACGTATTTCTCTCACAAACATTTATCGACTAGCCTCTAGATAGGTTTATACCGCCGCACACTCGTGCTTCCACTATCGCATACATGTCTCTCTTGCGCCCCTTGTATCTATGTAGATTTTTCTTCCCTTCTTGAGACACGCCCTCTCGATCGTGCACACACACACTATTGCCTCATTTTAAGCTGATACCTCTCGCACACACACTCTTTGTGTCTTTGTCCTCCTCCTCTCTCTCACACACATGGGATTTTTGCAACAACTAGCAAGATGCCCATGCGTTGCACGGAACATCAGGATGCATTTGTATGACTAGTTTATCTTGTGGGAGAAAGGGATGAACGAGGGAAGGCCTTATTTGCAAATGTGGAGAGGGGTGTCGGTATCTTTTTGCAAAATTGCCATAGTTCCCTTCCTATCCACCAGATATAAATCGGACGGCCTATATTGCAGGATGGCAGGCACACCATCATCATCAACTCTGTTTTTTATCTCTACTCTTATAAAAAGCATAGTCGGTGATGATGGTGTGCCTGCCATCCTGCAATATAGGTCGTCCGATCTATATCTAACGGATAGGAAGGAAACTATGGCAATTTACCTGCACTCCTCTCCACATTTGCAGATGGCCTTCCCTTGTTCATCCTTTTCTCCCACAAGATCTTGATGTTCCGTGCAACGCACGGGCATCTTGCTACTAAGAGTAGAAATTAGACATATACCACTTCTCGAATCTTGAAACCAACAACATTCCTCCCTTATCTGATCAAAACCGCCAAAGGAATATATTTTGAGTGAAACATACCATATTTTTAGTGATATACGTATTTCAAAACTAGACTCTTTTTTCTATCAAATCGGTGAATATGTATAAATCAACTTTGATCGTGTGGCAACGCATCGTTCCACAATGTAGTGCCTATAGATCTTTTAAGAAGTCAAACTTTGCAAACTTTGACCAAGTTTGTAGAGAAAAATATTTATATCTACAATTGCAAAAATATTTAATGCGAAACTACATCATATGATGAATCTAGTGATATATGTTTTGCACTCTAGATGTAAATATTTTTCTCCACAAACTTGGTCAAAGTTTGTGAGGTTTGACTTTTCAAAAAATCTATAGGCACTAAATTATGGAACGGATGGAGTAGTTATTACCACTGTATAATTTTTTGGACACCAGACAAACGGTTGAGTACATATACGAAGAGAAGAGGCGCACGCACGCAGTCGGTCTCTCGCTGTCTCGCACACATGAGAGTTACGTAAAGGCATCGTTAACAAATAAACTCTAAAACCCTAGGTGCACGATTGCTGCATGCGTGGGTACTGGCTACGTGGTGGATCGCACCTTTGTAGGAATAGTCAGCTCGCGTGATAATTTGATCCATAGGAGTTGATGGTCGGGGCCACAGGTGAACGACCTGGAGGCGGTGGCTCGCCAGTTGCCACAGATCGAGTAGCCACGTTTAAAATATCATTTTTTAGCGGAGTAAGAGTTCCGATATTCAGTGGCGCGTTATAAGTACTAAGTAGTTTTTAGAACGATTGGTATGGAGCGAAAATGGAATTCATAACTACTACCTCCTTGGCGTATGGTTGTATGGGTTTATGTTGCAAGATGTTAAACCTGGTAGTTCTAGGGCAAATACTATGGTTTAGATGTTGGTTTTCAGTAATGAAAATCAGAAGGGGGAAACCCTTCTTTGATAAAAAAAACTACTACCTCCGTTCCAGTTTACTAGTCCCCATCATAGTTTGGGTCAAAGTTTGTCCACAAATTTTACTTGTAAAATGTGAATGGAAAACGAAATTTTGTTATACCCAAACAAAAAAGGACTGGAGGGAGTGATTGCTCTGACACGGACACGACCTCTCATAGCGCAGGCATTGAACTGGCGCGCCGGCCAAGAGGGCCCCACTCGCTGTAGGCCCGGATGAACACGCCTCCTCGCCGCATGCAACCGGCTTCAGACTGCCCTGCCTGCCTCCATTGAATCCGTGCATGTGCCGGCAACACGTCCATTCGCAAGCCGGCCGGCATTTTAGAACACAAAAAATGACCAAAATATAATTAATTACACATGGTCTTGACTTGTTGTGCTCGCAGTGGTAGCAGGAACTAGAGGTTTTTCTTTATTTATAACTCTCCTCGCATTTTTTGGCTTTGAAGTGAATCATGGTTGTGGACATTATCTATGAATGTGCAGATATCTGTGAACATGAGTTTGATGTGGAAGTTGAACTTGGAATGTCGTGGTTGCGCGTGAACTATACCATGTCCAATGCTTCGTCTCTTATTGTTTGGAAAGTAATTGCTGTTATTACATGACCCGAAAAAAAAATTGTGCCACATCAGTAGATGCACGGACATCACAACAGGCATGCTGACTGGATAAACATTTGAACCTAGCTATTATGAAGGAAATTTTGTATCGACAACAGTTTTAGATAGCAGGAGACGCCTAGCCTGCTCTGCCTCTGCTAGCTTATTTCTGGCTTCTTCCATCTCTTCTTTGGCTTGGGTGAAGAGAGCATCTGATTGCTCTTTTCGCTTCTTCAGGAACTCAGCTACATTCTCAAGGGCTGCTGCATGCTTTCTTTCAGCCTTTACTAGAGCCACGAGGACACGAACAGCTAATTACTCCACCTGGCTTGTGTGTAATCCAGCATCATCTGGGAATTTGCACCTTGTGTCTAATCCAGCATCATTAGGGAACTGGCACCTTGTGTGTAATCCAGCCTCATTTTGGAAACATGATCTCGAGGTTGACCATACTTCCCTCCTCGCAGGAACTGCATCCTGACATGAAGTTACTTCTTTTTTAGATCAATACTCAGAGCAACCCAGATCCATTTAGTAGAAGCCAGATAAACATGACTCGCAGAAGTGAATTCAAAAGGAAAAATATAAAAACAGACTACAAGGTGAGAACACCCACTTCCTACATCAAGCTAAAAATGAAAGCATTAGGACGATTAAGACTCTTCTTATTACACATCGAAGAACACGAGGCTAGAGAAACAGAAACTACAACATATACACATCAAAGAACACGAGGCTAAACGAATGTAATTGAAAGGGTGTTACTTACCAAAGCTTGTTTTACAGGTTCGGTGCAGCTCCTCTTTAACTTGCCACGCTCCTTGAAGATGTCCCCAATATCCTGTGTTTGGTCTTCATTGCTCCTCTGCATGTTCGCACTCGTGGTTTTAATATCTCAACATGGCAAGAAAAATATACTACTAGTAATACTCACGCATCTTGTGGGTAACATTAAAGCACTCGTCTGCCATGTTAGAGCATCTCCAACAGAAGCGCAACGCGCGACACTTTAAAAAAGCGTTTACAGTGCTGAGATCGAGAAGTAGAGATAGAGAGTAGAGATTAGAGAGTAGAGGATAGTTCTCAGCATAGATATAACATAGATAGATAAAAAATAGATAGTTCAACTACTCCTAGTCGTACTCCTCCTCCTCGGTGATGTCCTCCTCCGACATCTCAATGTAGGCGTGAAGATACCGATCGTCATCGGATTCCCAGGGCGACGCTGCTCCTAGCCTCATTTGAATTGAGCGTCCGCTTTTCGCGTACGCTTGTCCTCGCCATAGGCGGCTCCCTCCACCCTCCTCTTCGCCCTCTCCGCCCTCCTTTGCGTGTAGAACTCGCGCTCGTTGATGATGTCCCGCAGGAAGCGTTGGAGCCACAGCGCCATGGCTTCCTCGTCCATCTCGGCGATGCCGAGATGGTGCTCCCGCCTCCGGTTGTCGCGACGATCCTCGTCGGTGATAAGCCGCGGCAGAGGCGCGAGCTCCTGCGCCCGCTCCTGCGTCGGCATGTTGGGGAAGTTCAATGTTCTATGAGGCCACAGGAGGCGCCATGCCATTGCGTCGTACGCGCGGGCGGCCTCGTTGGCGGTGTCGAAATTGCCGAGGCCGAGGCGCATCCCGCGGAACCGGATCTCGACGGAGAAGCCGCCGGAGGGGCGCGCGCGGACGCCGCGGTATCCTCAAGTTTCCCGGCGACGCGGCGGCATGGTGGCGCGGCGGCGGCGAGGCGAGAAAGAGCGGGGAGAGAGCGGTGGCAAGGCACATAGCAGTGGGAGGGCGTTGGATTTTATAAAGCACGCCGGATGCCGTGCGCCAAAACTAGCGCGCGCCCGGCCAATTTTTCCCGCGCGCGCGATCCTTTCCCGAAGTCCCTGCTATCTCTACTATTATATTTATTTTATATTTAATATTTATCTCTACTTCTCTACTCTCTACTCTTTAAAAAAAACAGAGTTGGTGATGATGGTGTGCCTGCCATCCTACAATATAGGCCGTCCGATTTATATCCGACGGATAGGAAGGAAACTATGGCAATTTTGCAGAAAGATACCCACACCCCTCTACAGATTTGCAAATAAGGCCTTACCTCGTTCATCCATTTCTCCCACAAGATAAACTACTCATACAAATGCATCTTGATGTGTGCAACGCATGGGCATCTTGCTAGTTCTAAAAAACTTTTCATCATTTGCCACACTACTAGTTGCAGATGAAGAACCTACCCAAGCACAGCGCGATACAGGAGCGACGCACAATTACAAGCTAATATTCTGTTGGACAATGGAGGCTATAACCAATTACTTTTACGGGAACAATAGCAACCAGGAAATTTGAAGGGTAGGTATGAACAAAATTGGAACTGCACATGTACTGCTAAGTGATTCAATACACACATTACCAATCGAGGAGGAGAACGATGGTCGCGGCGGCCTCTGTGCATCATGGTCGGCAACGGGAGTCAGTTCATTTTCCACGACGGTGGTGCTTCTGCGCTTGGCGTCGGCTTCCGGGAAGCAGATCCGAGACCGTGGAAGACGGTGCCGGGGAAGAGGCTCCGTGTACGACGACGACGGTGGACCGGCTCTAGTGCGGCGTACGAGGTCGTCGATGAGGCAGATGCGCTGCGGTGGACGAGTGCGCCGATGTAGAAGGGGAGGAGCACGAAGGCTGCGGTGCCGTGGAGAAGTCTATTTTGCGGTGGGTATAGAAAATGGGGAGTATTCAGGTGTACTACTCTGGGTGCCGGGGTGGGGTTGGCTGGGTAGGGTGAACCTGAAGTTACGAAAACAGCCCCCTACCAAGCGTCATCCGTAGGCCTGTTCCGAAGGCTATGATGGTAACTTCGCACTGCTCGAATCAGGGTCGCGGGAGATTTTCCCGCCGACCTCAAAATTTTGTGACACTGAACTCCCCGTGTGGCGTGCTGGGTGATTGGGCTAAGCCACTAGCGAGTAGTACTAGTAACTACTAGTACTCCCTCCGTTTTTATTAACTTTGCATATTAGGTTTGACCGAAGTCAAACTTCCTAAAGTTTGACCAAGTTTATAGAAAAATATAAACATTTACCATAACAAATATGTATGATGTGAAAGTACATTCAATAATGAATCTAATGGTATTTATTTGTTACTGTATTGTATATGTTAATATTTTTTGTTATAAACTTTCTGAGAGTTTACAAAACTTGACTTTGACCAATGCTAATACGCGGACTTAAATAAAAACGGAGGGAGTACACATTTGTTTTCTTAGTTTGTACTGAATTAATCATTTGTTGTAATTGTGAAATAAATATATTAGGCTACTGACTTCGAATGTAATGGTCTATACAATTCAATAGTTGCAATCATTGTTGAATTCCAAGATGTATACGGGGTCTATAGTACTTCACAATATGCTCAAACTCACATAATCCCAGTCAAATGAGAATCTAAATGCATTTCATAGTTATTACTTTGTAGGATGCAACAAAACCAACCATAACTCTACATCATCCATTATAAAAGCAACATTTTGAACACATCCCAATGTGGGAATGAAACGTGTAGAGAGAGCTTGCGAAGATGGAGCAGATAGGGCGGGAAAGATTGCATGTATGTGGACGAGAGAGTAGGAGACAAACCTAACGAGACAGAGAGAGATAGAGAGAGAAATAGAGAGGAAGAAGTTAGGTCTGTGAGAAAGATGGAGACATGTAATATACGTGAGATGCGTGTGCATCGGGATTCTGTACACGTGGAAGGAGAAGAGACAACAGGTTTGATGAGAGAGCTGGAAAAACATGGACGAGAGGGGAAGGATCTCGTGGGTTGAGGGGTTGATCATTTTGTGCGGGGGGGGGGGGAGAGGGATTGGTAATTTTGTGCGAGAGAGAGAGGGGGGGAGGAGTCAGTCAGCCGTCGTCAAATCATCCTGCTTCCAAATGGCCCTGCATTCTCTAGTGCAGTGTGGTCGCCGTCTTCGATCTCTCGATGCCCTCTTTGAAGATTGAGGTGTTGTGCATGCCGGGGTGTAGAGAAGCACAAGCGAGAGTGGTCACCATATAACCTTGGATGGGGATGAATTGTGTGCTCGTGGGAGGGGGTGTGTGTGTGCGGTGTGTGTGTGTGTGAGAGAGAGATATTGAGAGAAATCGAACCTATGGAGAGAAATGTGTTTGTATGTGACGGAAAGCTACATGCTAAATAGGGTTTTCACGAAGAGATTGTGCGTGCGAGATAGAGAGCGATGTGCGGGCCTTGAGGTGGGCAGGGGCCGGGTGAGGGTGTCAAAATATGTGCGTTGATGCATGTGTTACATGCGATCGTGCGAGGGACGGACGAATTGAGAGAATAGAAGACCGTTCTTTCATGTATACACAACGTATTGGCATCTGTCTATGTCTCACTCATGCATGATCATTTGCACATTCACACCTCTCTATGTCTCTATCACACGCACACCATCTCCACATTGCCCTTCCGCCACAACACACATATGGACACATACACACGTTCTCTCTCAGTCACACACACAAAATAAGTATTAAAAAACTAGAGCGCACCTAAAACGTCCAAATCCAAATAAACATGAACTGGAGCTAAATTCAAATATATGGAAATATTGTAGCGTCAAGAACTTTTCCAGGAAAAAAAAGTTGAGTAATATTCGGGGATTGTTTTCACACACACAAAAAGGTTCGGTGGATGTCCTTCGAGCGCGACACGGTGACACACCGTTCAATCGACCGCGCGGCCTCGGTTCACGTGCTTGCACAGGATTCTGTATCGTGGCTGTGGTAACTAATATAAGCATTGCCTCAATCTAATGTTTACCAACCCTATATAAAACTAAACTAAGCTCCCATACGCGCACTCATCAATATGCCGCTGCCGCCGTTGCGCATGCCGGCGCCCGCCTGCTCCGGCCAACAATTTCTCGCCCATCACCCCCGTGTCACCGCCATCCCTGTGCCATGAAACCGAAGGCTCGCCCGCTCACGTCGTCTGCAGTCCCTCCTCGTGATGCCGCCGCGCTGCCAAGCACGCGAGCAGCTAGTGGAGCCGCGTCTATGAACGCAGCATACGAAGAGGAGGACGAGCGCATGCTCCAGCACGCCGGCGAGGAGGAACTAGCATGTTATTGTCGTCTCCGCCCGAGCGGAGGAGGCACGCATGGTGGCTGTCGCGGGGGAAGCCGGCCGTGCCCGCGCCGAGCCCGCAAACCGGGTGCGGACGTGGAATCTACCTTTGAGACCTTGAATGCCACGTGGATCCTCCAATCTGAAGGAGCTATTTGGGTCAGTCGACTCTTGTGAGCCGTTGGATGCAACATGGATGGCTAGAAGGGCTTTTTCAACCTCCAAAACTGATGCACTGTTCATCTTCTCAGCCCGCCACACGCCTAACCGCCTGCCGCCGCCGCCCCGCCCTCCCCTGAACCACCTGCCACCGTGATGCTCCCCCCACCCTAGGCACAATCCATTTTTTTCGGCGAACTGCATTCCACACCCAACACTCATAAGATAGATCATGGGCACCCTGCCACCCTAATATAGATACTGGGGTAGCTTCTCTGCCGTCTTCTTCCTTCGCTCAGTCGAACTTCTTTCACAAATCAATTGACCCAAATAATACTACTAGTACGAACGTATTAAGTACAGTAGGAACACGAAGATACGAGCAGTAGTACCAACTGCAAGAAGAACAGTAGTAAGACATACTAGTACTAGTACTACTGTACGTACTAAAGAGTTCAAATAACGAGAAAGAACATAAAGTTCAAATAAGAGAAAGAACATAGACATAGTTCTGCTGGGGGCTCACCACAACACACCCCTGAAATAAAACTAAGCAACTAGTCCGCTTGACACTGCAGTAGAACCAGCATGAGCGACGGCACTGCCACCTTACTCAGAGTCCGAGTCCGTGTCCACGTCCTCGACTTTGTCCTCGTCCCTCTTCCTCTTCCTCTTCGCCGACGCTTCTTTGCTTGAACCGGACACTGGGCTCTGCTTCTTCATCCAACCCTTGTAGATATTTAAACAAAGGTAGGCATCCATTGCTGCGTACAGGATGTGATCTTCATCTAATGTCTTCGACTCCCATGCATGATGAAACTCGTGGTGAGGTTTCTTCAGTTTAGTGTACGAAGGATCAATCATGGCTGCTGCCAGGGTCAGCATTGAAGGCTGAGAGGAGGACACCAGGCTTGCCTTCTGGAGATCGAAGGGCTGGCCTACAACGAGGCCTATCCGACCCAGGACATCCCTGTCGTTCCTAAATTCTACAATAACGAATTTCACTCTTTCGTCCTTGAGGAAGTTCTTAAAATCCTGGCACTCAACGTCGGCATGGCATATGTGGTAGACCAAGCACACGTTATGTACGCAAACCTGGATCACGGCGGGCTTCTTCTTCTCTGCCTCCTTTAGAATCTTCTCTCTTTCCAGGACCGTGGTGTACTCAACATCTAGCCCAGCGGCCCACTCATCCTTTGAACTATTGAACATGCGTAGGAAGCGAGCAAGGCATGCTTTCACCGTCGCGGATCCACGTGTGTAGATGATGATGAACTCATCGCCGGTGATGGCTCTAACCTGGTACTCAGCGGCGACCATGGAGATTTGGGAGGCCATGAATTTTGGAGGAGGGTTAGGAGAAGTTGAACTGGTGTAATGTGAAAGGACGGGACAACTGTGAGTGGACTGTTGTAAGGTAGTAGTAGAAGACGGGGACGAGTAGGGCATGCGAACGGCGTGGGGTTGTTGGATTGCCTGGTGGATAAACGGCTGCAAGCCCCCAAAGAGTTCTTGAGTACTATGCGGGACCCACTAGATGTCATGTCTACTAGACCCATATCATAGGCCTGACGGTATAGCTTCTGCCTGTTCGCACGCCATGCCGGCGCGTGGATGTAACTTCACTTAATTCCGACAACCGTCGCACCTCCCACGACCTTCGCGTCCCTCGCACGGTCGTGTCCTTTGAGACTTCGACCGACTATAAATGAGCATTTTTTTGCCTAGTCCGCATGCATCATACTCCCTCTGGTCCTTTTTACTTCCGTCAACCATTTGCAAAGTGTTTGACCAAATTTATACTAAAAATATCAATATCTACAATACTGATTATAATGAGTATAAGAACTACATTTCATAATGGGTATAAAAATATTGATTTGACATTGCGAATGTTGATACATTTTTCTATAAGTTTGGTCAAAGTAGAGGTACATTGACTTCAGACAAAACTTAAATGCACAATGCAGACTAGTTCCTCCATCTAGGTGCGTGCCATGTCCTATCTAGTCATCACAACAAGGTTAGCTATTAGAGTACTACTACCTCCCTTCTACTTTAAAGGGCTCGATTCAAAAATTTCACCTACTCTTACCAAGATAGAGGCGGTGGAATAGTTTTTGTAGTATGCAAAAGTACTCAACTAATGTTGTTGTTCTTCACAAAAAAAATGTGTTTACCAATGCATTATTGCATTGCATGCATGCATGAACACTAGTTACTCTAACCCCCTCTCTTCTTTAATTCTTTGCCACATCAGCATGTTTGCTATTCCCGTATGCATGATACCAGCTAAGATACCACCATTACGGCCAGCCTTAATCATCACATGCAATAATTTAGTGCACCTTGAAATATGAACATGTGTGGCGCGTGTATGTTTTTAATGACTTGAGACTATACCTAGCCCGGCATGCAAGATGACTTATGCACCGTTCCCCATACCTGCAGGAAGCCCGTTCGTCTCCAAATCTTTTCCTCTCCATGTGTGAAAACAATATGCCTGCTTAACTCTCCTTCTCCCTCCAGCGGTCCCACCACTCCACCCCATGTGGAAAAAATCTGCATGCATGACTCTCCTCCCCCCGCACTCGTCCAATCCGTTGTGACCAGCAATATTTCCACCCCTTCCCTCCCCCGTAATTTACTCCAACAAATATGCCCACGTAGTTGTTACGTTAATCATGCAACATATCTTACGGGACGCTGCTTCAGTTACTTAACTACAGGTGCATTGGGTCACTGACATATGGGCCCAACAGGGGTCTGGCCCACATGTCAGTGACGCAACTGGACCTGTAGTTAAGTCAGTGCAGCTCAGTCCATATCTTACGTAGGTGTGCCACTTGCTCGCTATAAATACTGCGCCTCCCACGGATTCGGGATAATGCTCACGTTCATCGCTATTCCTCCCCCTCCTGCTGCACGTCGACCACCATGGCATCGCCCTCCCAAGCCCTAGGCGCCCTCGCTGCACGCGCGCGGACGGTCACGCGTTGCGCTTTCGTCCTCGCCGCCACTAGTCAAGGGACGCGTCGGTGTTCCGCTCCTCGCCGCGCGCGTCGAGGTGGACGCGTCGGCGTTCCCAATCTCGCCAGGACGCGCGTCGGAGGATGCGTCGGCTCCCCGCTATGAGGAGAGCGCCGCGCCACCCGCCAAGCCTCCCAGCCTTGAGGACCTTTGGAAAGAAATGGATGTCGCCTTGTGGGAGGCTTTGCCTCCGGCAGAGCCCGCCAAAGTAGAGGCGGAGAAGAAGGCCGAGGAAGAGAAGCGGCGGCCGCGGACAAGTGCACTCTTGAGCACTGCGTTGGTTTTCCCTTGAAGAGGAAAGGGTGATGCAGTAAAGCAGCGTAAGTATTTCCCTCAGTTTTTGAGAACCAAGGTATCAATCCAGTAGGAGGCCACGCACGAGTCCCTCGCACCTACACAAACAAATAAATCCTCGCAACCAACGCAATAAAGGGGTTGTCAATCCCTTCACGGTCACTTACGAGAGTGAAATCTGATAGATATGATAAGATAATATTTTTGGTATTTTTATAATAAAGATGCAAAGTAAAATATAAGGCAATGAAAATAGCTAAGTGTTGGAAGATTAATATGATGGAAAATAGACCCGGGGCCCATAGGTTTCACAAGTGGCTTCTCTCGAGAGCATAAGTATTACGGTGGGTAAACAAATTACTTTTGAGCAATTGATAGAATTGAGCATAGTTATGAGAATATCTAGGTATGATCATGTATATAGGCATCACGTCCACGACAAGTAGACCGACTCCTGCCTGCATCTACTACTATTACTCCACACATCGACCGCTATCCAGCATGCATCTAGAGTATTAAGATCAAAAGAACAGAGTAACGCTTTAAGTAAGATGACATGATGTAGAGGGATAAACTCATGCAATATGATATAAACCCCATCTTGTTATCCTCGATGGCAACAATACAATACGTGCCTTGCTGCCCCTACTATCACTGGGAAAGGACACCGCAAGATTGAACCCAAAGCTAAGCACTTCTCCCATTGCAAGAAATATCAATCTAGTCGGCCAAACAAAACTGATAATTCGAAGAGACTTGCAAAGATAACCAATCATACATAAAAGAATTCAGAGAAGATTCAAATATTGTTCATAGATAAACTTGATCATAAACCCACAATTCATCGGTCTCAACAAACACACCGCAAAAGAAGATTACATCGAATAGATCTCCACAAGAGAGGGGGAGAACATTGTATTGAGATCCAAAAAGAGATAAGAAGCCATCTAGCTAATAACTATGGACCCGAAGGTCTGAGGTAAACTACTCACACATCATCGGAGAGGCTATGGTGTTGATGTAGAAGCCCTCCGTGACCGATGCCCCCTCCGGCGGAGCTCCGGAAAAGGCCCCAAGATGGGATCTCACAGGTACAGAAGGTTGTGGCGGTGGAATTAGGTTTTTGGCTCCGTATCTGGTAGTTTGGGGGTACGTAGGTATATATAGGAGGAAGAAATACGTCAGTGGAGCAACATGGGCCCCACGAGGGTGGAGGGCGCGCCCCCTACCTCGTGCCTTCCTCGTTGATGTCTTTACGTAGGGTCCAAGTCCTCTGGATCACGTTCCCGAAGGTTTCATTCCGTTTGGACTCCGTTTGATATTCTTTTTCTACGAAACTCTGAAATAGGTTAAAAAAAGCAATTCTGGGTTGGGCCTCCGGTTAATAGGTTAGTCCCAAAAATAATATAAAAGTGTATAATAAAGCCCAATAATGTCCAAAACAGAATATAATATAGCATGGAACAATAAAAAATTATAGATACGTTGGAGACGTATCAAGCATCCCCAAGCTTAATTCCTGCTCGTCCTCGAGTAGGTAAATGATAAAAACAGAATTTTTTATGTGGAATGCTACTTAGCATAATTTTCAATGTAATTCTTCTTATTGTGGCATGAATGTTCAGATCTAATATGATTCAAGATAAAAGTTTAATGTTGACATAAAAACAATAATACTTCAAGCATGCTAACCAAGCAATTATGTCTTATCAAAATAACATAGCCAAAGCAAGTTATCCCTACAAAATCATATAGTCTGGCTATGCTCCATCTTCCCCACACAAAATATTCATATCATCTACAACCTTGGTTTTAGCCAAGAAATTGGTTCATACTTTTTAACGCGCTTCAACCTTTTCAACTCTTACGCAATACATGAGCGCAAGCCATAGATATAGCACTATGGTGGAAATAGGTATAATGGTAGGGGTTATGTGGGAAGACAAAAAAAGAGGAAGTCTCGCATCAACGAGGCTAATCAACGGGCTATGGAGATGCCCATCAATTGATGTCAATGCAAGGAGTAGGGATTGCCATGCAACGGATGCACTAGAGCTATAAGTGTATGAAAGCTCAAACAAAAGAAACTAAGTGGGTGTGCATCCAACTTGCTTGCTCACGAAGACCTCGGGCATTTGAGGAAGCCCATCATTGGAATATACAAGCCAAGTTCTATAATGAAATTTCCCACTAGTATATGAAAGCGACAAAATGAGAGACTCTCTATCATGAAGATCATGGTGCTACTTTGAAGCACAAGTGTGGTAAAAGGATAGTAACATTGTCCCTTCTCTCTTTTTCTCTCATTTTTTTATTTGGGCCTTTTCTCTTTTTTTATGGCCTCCTTTTTTCGTCCGCAGTCTCATCCCGACTTGTGGGGGAATCATAGTCTCCATCATCCTTTCCTCACTTGGGACAATGCTCTAATAATGATGATCATCACACTTTTATTTACTTAAACCTCATGAATTACAACTCAATACTTAGAACAAAATATGACTCTATGTGGATGCCTCCGGCGGTGTACCGGGATATGCAATGAATCAAGAGCAACATGTATGAAAGAATTATGAATGGTGGCTTTGCCACAAATACAATGTCAACTACATGATAATGCAAAGCAATATGACAATGATGGAGCGTGTCTTGATAAACGAAACGATGGAAAGTTGCATTGCAATATATCTCGGAATGGCTATCGAAATGCCATAATAGGAGGTATGGTGGCTGTTTTGAGGAAGATATAAGGAGGTTTATGTGTGATAGAGCGTATCATATCACGGGGTTTGGATGCACCGGCGAAGTTTGCACCAACTCTCAAGGTGAGAAAGGGCAATGCACGGTACCGAAGAGGCTAGAAAATTGCGGAAAGGTAAGTGTGCGTATAATCCATGGACTCACATTAGTCATAAAGAACTCATATACTTATTGCAAAAATTTATTAGCCCTCGAAGCAAAGTACTACTACGCATGCTCCTAGGGGAAGGGTTGGTAGGAGTTAACCATCGCGCGATCCCGACCGCCACACAAAGGATGACAATCAATAAATACCTCATGCTCCGACTTCGTTACATAACGGTTCACCATACGTGCATGCTACGGGAATCACAAACTCCAACACAAGTATTTTTCAATTCCACAATTACTCAACTAGCACAACTATGATATTACCACTTTTATATCTCAAAACAATTATCAAGCATCAAATTTCTCATGATATTATAATTAAAGCAAATTGCCATGCTATTTTAAGACTCTCAAAATAATATAAGTGAAGCATGAGAGATCAATAGTTTCTATAAAACAAATCTACCGCCGTTCTCTAAAAGATATAAGTGAAGCACTAGAGCAAAAACTATATAACTCAAAAGATATAAGTGAAGCACATAGAGTATTCTAACAATTTCCGAATCATGTGTGTCTCTCTCAAAAGGTGTGTACAGCAAGGATGATTGTGGAAAACTAAAAAATAAAGACTCGAATAATACAAGACGCTCCAAGCAAAACACATATCATGTGGTGAATAAAAATATAGCTCCAAGTAAAGTTACCGATGGAAGTAGACGAAAGAGGGGATGCCTTCCGGGGCATCCCCAAGCTTTGGCTTTTAGGTGTCCTTAGATTATCTTGGGGTGCCATGGGAATCCCCAAGATTAGGCTCTTGCCACTCCTTGTTCCATAATCCATCAAATCTTTTACCCAAAACTTGAAAACTTCACAACACAAAACTTAACAGAAAATCTCGTGAGCTCCGTTAGCGAAAGAAAACAAAACACCACTTCAAGGTACTGTAATGAACTCATTATTTGTTTATATTCGTGTTAAACCTAATGTATTCCAACTTCTCTATGGTTTATAAGCTATTTTACTAGCCATAGATTCATCAAAATAACCAAACAACACACGAAAAACAGAATCTGTCAAAAACAGAACAGTCTGTAGTAATCTGTAACTAACGCAAAATTCTGGAACTCCAAAAATTCAAATAAAATAGGACGACCTAGACAATTTGTTTATTGATCAGCAGCAACTGGAATCAATATTTTATCACGTTCTGGTGGTTTTTAACAATTATTTACGTGAACAGAAAGTTTCTGGAATTTTCAGCAAGATCAAATAACTATCATCCAAGAAGATCCTATAGGTTAAACTTGGCACAAACAATAATTAAAACATAAAAACACATCTAACCAGAGGCTAGATCAAATATTTATTCCTAAACAGAAGCAAAAATCAAAAACCTAAAAATAAAATTGGGTTGCCTCCCAACAAGCGCTATCGTTTAACGCCCCTAGCTAGACAAAATAGCAAGGATAGATCTAGGTATTGTCATAATAATAGGATATATCATTAAAACTCATTTCATATTCTCTACGTTCAGCAGCAAGTTTCCTTTGGGGCAAGCAAAAGTAATCAAAAGGGCTAAATTTAATGGGACAAAAGTCCCCAAGATCAACTTTAGGAGGTATAGGTTCCTCCTTCGGCCCTTCGTATTGCACAACCAATTCATCATTATAAGTATTCTTTTGACAGAACTTTATGAGCCTATACTCGAGGGAATATCCTAGCTCATTATTTCGAATAGCCAAATCATTATTAAGTTCAGAAATTCTATCAACTAGAACATTGGTAGGAACCCTTTTTCTAAGATTTTCATTGATAACAACATAGTCTAGAGATTGAAAACGCATTATTTCTTCTTGATCAAAGAGGATAGCCTCTATGGGAGGACGGCCAGCGTCCACCCTATAATGCGCAAAGATTTCTTTGGCCTCTTTTATTATAAATCTACACTCATGAGCCAAAAAGATAGTAGCGGCACGCTTAACAGAAGAATGCTCAATATTAGAAAATTCTAGGAAAATCCTTTGTATGCAAGGATGCAAGTGCATAAATTGTCTTTCAAGTTCAACTACAAGTGGCGATAGCGTCTGCTAGACTACTAGTTCTATGAAGAATAGAACTACCCATAGAAGGCAAAGCACCGGCACAAGTAAAGAAATCTTGGATAACTCCTTTTCCAATAATATTACCACTACCAATTCGGATTTTTTTGTATGTAAGATAGGGGGTTCTTCAGCAGGAGCATCAGAATTTTCCATGATATTATTATTGTCCATATCGACTATAATTTCCCCAATTTCAAACATAATGGCAGAAAGAGCAAGGGGCAAAAAGAGAGAGGAAGGCGGACGGAAAAGAGAGGGCGAATAAAACGGCAAGGGTGAAGTGGGGGAGAGGAAAACGAGAGGAAAATGGCAAATAATGTAATGCGGGAGATAAGGGTTTGTGATGGGTACTTGGTATGTTGACTTTTGCGTAGACTCCCCGGCAACGGCGCCAGAAATCTTTCTTGCTACCTCTTGAGCACTGCGTTGGTTTTCCCTTGAAGAGGAAAGGGTGATGTAGTAAAGCAGCGTAAGTATTTCCCTCAGTTTTTGTGAACTAAGGTATCAATCCAGTAGGAGGCCACGCACGAGTCCCTCACACCTACACAAACAAATAAATCCTCGCAACCAACGCAACAAAGGGGTTGTCAATCCCTTCACGGTCACTTACGAGAGTGAAATCTGATAGATATGATAAGATAATATGTTTGGTATTTTTATAATAAAGATGCAAAGTAAAATAAAAGGCAATGAAAATAGCTAAGTGTTGGAAGATTAATATGATGGAAAATAGACCCGGGGGCCATAGGTTTCACTAGTGGCTTCTCTCGAGAGCATAAGTATTACGGTGGGTAAACAAATTACTGTTGAGCAATTGATAGAATTGAGCATAGTTATGAGAATATCTAGGTATGATCATGTATATAGGCATCACGTCCGCGACAAGTAGACCGACTCCTGCCTGCATCTACTACTATTACTCCACACATCGACCGCTATCCAGCATGCATCTAGAGTATTAAGTTCAAAAGAACAGAGTAACGCTTTAAGTAAGATAACATGATGTAGAGGGATAAACGCATGCAATATGATATAAACCCCATCTTGTTATCCTCGATGGCAACAATACAATACGTGCCTTGCTGCCCCTACTGTCATTGGGAAAGGACACCGCAAGATTGAACCCAAAGCTAAGCACTTCCCCCATTGCAAGAAAGATCAATCTAGTAGGCCAAACCAAACTGATAATTCGAAGAGACTTGCCAAGATAACCAATCATACATAAAAGAATTCAGAGAAGATTCAAATATTGTTCATAGATAAACTTGATCATAAACCCACAATTCATCGGTCTCAACAAACACACCGCGAAAGAAGATTACATCGAATACATCTCCACAAGAGAGGGGGAGAACATTGTATTGAGATCCAAAAAGAGAGAAGAAGCCATCTAGCTAATAACTATGGACCCGAAGGTCTGAGGTAAACTACTCACACATCATCGGAGAGGCTATGGTGTTGATGTAGAAGCCCTCCGTGATCGATGCCCCCTCCGGCGGAGCTCCGAAAAAGGCCCCAAGATGGGATCTCACGGGTACAGAAGGTTGCGGCGGTGGAATTAGGTTTTTGGCTCCGTATCTGGTAGTTTGGGGGTACGTAGGTATATATAGGAGGAAGAAGTACGTCGGTAGAGCAACGTGGGCCCCACGAAGGTGGAGGGCGCGCCCAGGGGGGTAGACGCGCCCCTCTACCTCGTGCCTTCCTGGTTGATGTCTTGACGTAGGGTCCAAGTCCTCTGGATCACGTTCGTTCCAAAAATCATGTTCCCGAAGGTTTCATTCCGTTTAGACTCCGTTTGATATTCTTTTTCTGCGAAACTCTGAAATACGCAAAAAACAGCAATTCTGGGCTGGGCCTCCAGTTAATAGGTTAGTCGCAAAAATAATATAAAAGTGTATAATAAAGCCCTATAATGTCCAAAACAAAATATAATATAGCATGGAACAATCAAAAATTATAGATACGTTGGAGACGTATCAACAAGCTGCCTGGCAGGCCTATGTCGCGTCCGAGAGAGTCAGGCAATTGTCTCTTTGGCAGAAGGCTCGTGCGAGGGCCGTGCGGGTGGCAGAGGACGCCCGTGCCAAAGCCCTGAGTGCGGTCGGGCCCAAGCGCCTCATCTATGCTTGGCGGTACGTGGACCGGGTGCACGCATCCAGTGAGGAGGAGTACCTGTTTGGCGCCGGATCACCACACCGGTGAGATCGCGCTCGCCCGCCGGCAAGCCACCAATCAGCACCTCGCAAGTTGCGAGGCTGAGGAAGAGGCGTTGTGTCGGCGCGCTGGGAAACGGCCACGCACCAGGGCACTCGTGGCGCGCCGCAAGCGCTCCTGCGAGCGCCGTGGCTTGTAGTAGGAGTATAATTTAGTTTCGTAAGGCGATCTCATTAGTTTTGGGACGCAAATGATAAATCCCGAACGTTCAGGAATTATTAGCGTCCTTAATTAAGTATGTAAAAGGGAAAGTTTGGAAACCTTGTGTATCTGTACGCATTTTGTAAGTACATGCATATAGCACAAACTTTACTACTCCTATATACTATCGCACTAGACATCTCTCTCTATATATGCTTGCAGACTGTGCTACTCCCTCCGTCCAGGTGAATAAGTCATCTTTGGTTGTGCACCGTGACCAAGAAGGAGGGAAGACTTATACACCTAGGCGGAGGGAGTACTACTATTACTTATGTACGTGCAAATGCACGTTTTAACATTACGATGCGGTTTTTGTAAAAGTAGAAAAACAACATTAGTCAAGGTTGTGAAACGATTCAATGCAAAACAAATGCAAAAATGCTTGTTTGATTGTTTACTTTTAGCTTCCTTCTCTGTGGTTATTTCTTTGTCGTAATTTGTACGGAGTATCTCACTGGTCGGAAAGGCATGCAAATTCCCAAACCGCTTCCTACACCCTGTATCGAATTTTTTGCCTAACAAGTTGTGCCGTGCAATTGGAATTCCAACTTGAGTACTACTACTAGTAGGAGTACCAGGGGCCAGTTCTTTTAGGCTTCTAGATTAGTAATCCCATAACTACTACCTCCGTCCTAGTTTATTGGTCCCCATTGTAATCTGTGTCAAATTTTGATCATAAATTTAACTAATGAAATGTTAGTGCATGTCACATGCACTAACATTTTATCAGCTAAATCTTTGGTCAAAATTTAGCACAAATTACAATTGTGACGAATAAACCAGGACGGAGGTACTAGTAGTAGTTTAGAGGCCCAAATAAATGAGTGAGGCGCCTTAGGGGGTGTTTGTTTCCATGGACTTTTTGGTGTAGGGACTAGAAAAAGTCCCTCTTAGAGACTTTTTAACCAAATAGGAGGGACTACTAGGGACTAAAAGTTGCTTTTTGGGGCTAAATGAAGAAGACTCTCAAGGAGAGTCTTTTTGGAACTTTTGAGACTTTTCCAACAATGCCCCTCCCTGCACACATTGCCCCGTCGGCCCATGGTGTTGTTTGGTTGTTATTCTTCTGTATACTAGGGGTACATGGTCATTTAATAACCTCCAGGGAGGGACTAGGGACTTTTTAGTTGGCGTTGGCGTTGAGGTTGTCGCCCATGTCGTTGAGGAAGAGGTTGCCGAGGTCAGGGAAGAAGTCGTCGTCGGTGAAGTCGTCGCTGCCAGCAGTCACGAGAGTGCGCTCCCCAAATTTCAACAGCGCCCGCCGAATGGAGCGCAGGAGGGAGTGGATGTAGGGGACGTTGCGGCCGCTAAATGGAGCGCAGGAGTAGCCCACGAAGCAGTAGATGGTGATCCTCCCTAGTCTCTACTCTTATATCTATCTCTACTACTCTTCTTTGTTTTTTATAATATACTAGTTGTAGCTGTCAAATCGAATAGTATTGCGCCGTCCGCTACACGCCCGGCTGAACACTCCTCCTCGCCTCCATCAAACCCCTCCGTTAAACCCGCATGCAAACCGAGAAACCTACTCCGGCCCGCGGGAGGAAATTTGCCGGTTGCCTTTGGAGAATAATAGAGTCACGTCCAATCCATTTGAGTTAATTGCGTGTATGATTCTCCCTCTATAAAAAGTTAATCCATCCTTAATCTTGTATTCTAAGTACTCTATGGGTTCCACTATCAGTACAGTGTACATGACTTGCAGGCTGGCTACAGATTCGTATAGGAAGTTAAAACAAAACAAATCCATCCTTAATCTTGTATTCTAAGTACTCTATGGGTCCCGCTGCCAGTACAGTAGCGAAAGAAGCATATATTAAAAAATATAAAAAGCTAAAGTTTAGGACAGAATTCGAACTCAGGTCATCGCGCTGCGAGCATCCGGCCCGGACCACTAGGTGTTTGTTGCGAACAATGCAAGAGATAAACCTTTATAACAATGAGCCCGTCCATTGCAACGTATCCAAAGTAGAATAATACATATTCACAAATTTGAAACAAAACAATATAGTTTTGATATACATATCACTAAAAATATCTTATGTTTCACTCCAAATATATTCTTTGGGCTGTTTTGATGAAGTAAGGGAGGAATGTGGTTGGTTTCAAGATACTAAGGGGTTTTGTGTAAACTGGAGCAGAGAAATGGGAATTGTTGCAAAAGGCCAGAACTTACATCACGGCCGTTAGATGCAGATCTAATGGTCAGAAATGGTGGATGGCAGACACACCATCATCACCAACTGAGTCTTTTATAGGAGTAGGAGTAGAGAAAAAACCAAGTTGGTGATGATGGTGTGCCTGCCATCTTATAATATAGACTGCCCGATCTATATCTGATGGATAGAAAGCAAACAATGACAATTTTACAAAAGATACCCGCACCTCTCTCCACATTTACAGATAAGGCCTTGCCTCGTTCATCCTTATCTCCCACAACCTCATTGCTGAGCAATTAAAAAAGGAAGTCTCTGGAACAATCTGGCATGGTGGCCGCTGCCGGTGCCGTCCATCCCCATGCCTCCGCCCAGTCCGACCACCAGTCACCACCATGCCCCACTCCTCCTCACCTTATCTATCATCTTTCTCGAGATATCATTTTTTTGATGAAATGGTCGACATACCATTTTCCGATAAAATTATAAAGATATCTTTAGTTTTTACACATGGGATTACTCCTGCATGGGTCAATCACAATAGGTGTTTTGTAAAAAAATGCATCTTGATGTTCCGTGCAATGCATGGGCATCTTGCTAATTTTTCTGCATATAATTCCAAACACCACGTAGACACGGTCTTTGACCATTTTACAACTATGTTAGTATCATTGTTAGTGGTCAGCCGGTGCAAGTTATAGCCCCGGGTGTTTTAACCTTTTTTTAGTAATGATATCTGGCGATTGTTCACCACAAGGTCAATCCCGGCAAATCCCACGTAACCGTCAGATTTCCATCCGACGGTGGCGTGTTTTTAAGCCATAGTATTTGACAAAACCGCCACCCTCACACGTACTGTAACTGCGTCGCGGGCGTTTGAAACTGCCATGTCTCCCTGCGAACGTTTGCTGGGAATTGGAGTTAGCACGGATGGCGGTTCGTAGTCGTTCCATGCTCGGGCATTGAACTTTGTAACTATTTTAGATTAGAATATACTACTCCTCTAGTCCTACTCCACTACTATTCTACTCAAGCAAGTTAGGGCATAGTAGTAGGGACTGTAGGGAGTACCGGTACTGTGATCACTCAAGCAAGTTGTCTGGCATCGATATGACCCTACGCTGCTGGTATGTGTCTCGTAAGTCAAGTGGCGTGTTGTAGTCATCATCACCTGTCCACTTCCCGCAGCACATATTCGCTTCTCCATCTTTGTCCGCACATAATCTCGTCCAATCTTCCATCCCCGCTAAGGCGCCTCCCCCTCGTCCGAAACCCAAGCACTAACAATGGCAGAACCGAGTAGCGTCCGCCGAAAGAATGGCTGGAATTCGCTCCCCACAGAGGTAATCAAGCTCATTGGGAGCTTTCCCGTGTAAATAGTTTTTCTCGTTTGCTTGTAGGGAGCTTTCCCGTGTAAATAGTTTTTCTCGTTTTTGCTTCTTATTTTGCTTGTTGAAGAAAACCAAAAACTCCAAAAATATTTCAGTGTGTTTCTCTGAATTTCTTTTCTTTTTATTCGAGTCTTACCGAGGAGAAGACCACGATGAAAATCTTGAGTGGCTCTCATATGAATAATTGTTGAACTAATAAAGAGCCCATTTTACCTTGTCTTCTCCTATTGAATAAAATGTTTGCAGATTCCAGCTTAGTCCATAGCACTCTTGCACTATTATTATTTTCATATCATCCGGTCGTGCAAGTGAAAGGCAATAATGACGATATTCGATGAACTGGCCGTGGCAAAGAGAAACTGGTATGAACTCGACTTGTTTTGTTTGTGTAAATATGTTTAACCTAGTATCCAGGCTTCAGCCCATTATGATTAAACATGTTTGCAATGACAATTAGAGATTATAGTTTCTCATGCCATGCATAAGTAGCTGGGAGTTGATGATGATTTATCTTGGATATCAAAATTGCGTTAAGATGATTGTGATGTAGTATGATGATATGGTATCCTCCTCTGAATGTTCGAGTGGCTTGACTTGGTACATGTTCATGCATGTAGTTGAATCAAAACCAACATAGCCTCTATAATATTTATGTTCATGGTGTTCATATCCTACTCATGCTAGTGTCCAATGTTACTTATGCATAATGCATGGTTATGATCGTTGTTGCTCTCTAGCTGGCCGCTTCTCAATCTTAATTGCTAGTCTTCGCCTGTACTAAGCGGGAATTCTGCTTGTACATCAAAAACTATGAACCCAAAGTTATTCCAGATGAGTCCGCCATACCTACCTATATGCGGTATTACCCTGCCGTCCTAAGTAAATTTGCATGTGCCACCTCTAAAAACTTCTAAAAAAATTATCCTTTTTGTGTGCCTGGATCGTTCATGGAACGACAGGAGGTGGTCGGTATCTTCCGTGCTAAGCGGCTTATCCTCAGGTTGAGTGTTTATTCACTTGCCATCGCATGAGCAAATGGGCGGTAATAGGTATGCCCAGTCCCGAACTGCAAACATGAAAAATAGTTCATCTCTGAAACAATCAAACATAAACTCCCAACGGAGTAAAAACCTTTACTTTTACCGCTTGGGAACCGCCACTAGCGTGCTTAGCATGGAAGATGTTGATAATTGATGGTCGTGAAGTGAATGAGAAGGGTGCATGTCTCAAAATATCATTTATCTCTGTTTTAAAAACTGAGCTCTGGCACCTCTGCAAATCACTGCTTCCCTCGCGAAGGGACTTTCTATTTACTTTATTATGTGTCACCACCTGCTAAAAACAAGCGCCAGAAACTGAGTAGAGCACAACTGTCATGATTTATGCATTGTGTGTAGCTAATGTTGGGTGCATCATGACTGGATATTTTGTACCATGAATTACAATGTTTAGTCGCTGCTTGAACTTTGGAGGTGCTCTGCATTTATGTTTTGTGGTCTCAGAAAGGGCTAGCGAGATACCACTATTGTCATATTATATCATGGTTGTTTTGACAACATGTTGCTGTTTGAGATATCTTATTATTGCTCGCTAGCTGATTATGTCATTGATATGAGTCATTATAATCTTTAAGAGTTATTGTTGACATGGTTAGTTATAATGTTGGCTGAAAACCTGGGTGCTGTTTAAGCTTGTTTATGCAAACAAGAGCAAAGAGTTCGTAAAAGTTTTTCTTTCTCACTTTCAGTTTATCAACTGAATTGCTTGAGGACAAGCAAAGGTTTAAGCTTGGGGGAGTTGATACGTCTCCAACGTATCTACTTTTTCTCACGCTTTTCCTCTTGTTTTGGGCTCTAATTTGCAAGATTTGGATGAAACTAACCCCGGACTGACGCTGTTTTCAGCAGAACTACCATGGTATTGTTTTTGTGCAGAAATGAAAGTTCTCGGAATAGAACGAAACTTTGCGAGGTTTTTTATATGAATAATAAGAATTTCTGGAGCCAAGACCCACTAGAGAGGGGCCCCTGGGTGGGCACAACCCACCAGGGCGCGCCCAGGTGGGTTGTACCCACCTGGTGGCCTCGCCGAGGACCCCCCTGAGAAAGAATTATCGTAATCCACGGGATGGAGCCTCCGCCAAGCCCTGTTCTTCCTCGGGAGGGCAGATCTGGAGTCCGTTTGGGGCTTCGAAGAGGGGGATCTTCGTTCTTCGTCATCACCAACCCTTCTCCATCGCCAATTCCATGATGCTCCCCACCGGGAGTGAGTAATTCCTTCGTAGGCTCGCTGGTCGGTGAGGAGTTGGATGAGATTCATCATGTAATTGAGTTAGTTTTGTTAATGCCCGATCCCTAGTATCCACTATGTTCTTAGATTGATGTTGCTACGAGTTTGCTATGCTTAATGCTTGTCACTTTGGGCCCGGGTGCCATGAACTCAGATCTGAACCGTTTACGAATTCATCATTATATCCATGTTTTAGATCCAATCTTGCAAGTTATAGTCACCTACTATGTGTTATGATTCGACAACCCCGGAGTGACAACAACAAGGCCCACTCTCGGTGATGACCGTAGTTTGAGGAGCTCATGTGTTCACTATGTGTTAATGCTTTGTTCTGGTTCTCTATTAAAAGGAGGCCTTAATATCCCTTAGTTTCCAATATGGACCCCGCTGCCACGGGAGGGTAGGACAAAAGATGTCATGCAAGTTCTTTTAATAAAGAACGTATGACTATTTACGGAATACATGCCTACATTATATCGATGAACTGGAGCTAGTGCCGTATCGCCCTAGGTTATAACTGTCTCATGATGAATATCATCCAACAAGTCACCGATCCAATGCCTACGAATTTATCCTATATTGTTTCTGCTGCGTTACTACTGCTATCACACTGTTACACTTGCTACAAATTACTGCTATCATTGTTACTGTTACCGTTACTGCTGTCACTACTATCAAAACTATCAAACTACTTTGCTACTGATCAATTTGCTGCAGATAATTAATCTCCAGGTGTGGTTGAATTGACAACTCAGCTGCTAATACCTTCAAATATTCTTTGGCTCCCCTTGTGTCGAATCTATAAATTTGGGTTGAATACTCTACCCACGAAAACTGTTGCGATCGCCTATGCTTGTGGGTTATCAATGCTCGTTATGTGAAAAATATTATGCACTACTTTGATAATCCTGAGAAAACCCAATTCAACTTGATAATGGGAGTAGCGTTGGACCAACGTGAATACTTTAGGGATTATCGCTTGACTCATAAAGGAAAATTGTTATGGGATCAAATTCATATGTTGCATTGGTATGCTCGGGAGCTATGCTTGAGATATGATTATACTTGTTGCTCTAGGATGAACGCTTCACACCTTCCCTTTTCATGTAAATTTAATGGATATGAAACCTTGGCTTCTTATGCTAATGGTATATATGATTACTATGATGTGGAACGAATAAAAGAATTTGTTGCTTTTAAGGGTGCTTATGAAATTGAATCTTTGTTTGAAAAGTTTGAAGATTTTGATGATTCAGTTTATAGACCTGAAAATTTTGCTATCCTTAAATATTGCTATGATAATTATAAATGCAATTTTGATATTGATTTATTTATTTGGAAAGTCTCCGCTGTCCAAGAAGAGACTAATATTTTGCAGGAGTCTATGGAAGAAGAAATTGATGATATTGCGAGCCCATTGGATGAAAAAGATGAGGAGGAGAGCGAAGAACAAAAGGAGGAAGAGCGGATTGATCACCCGTGCCCACTTTCTAATGAGAGTAACTCTTCAACTCATACATTGTTTAATTTCCCTTCGTTCTTACCGAAGGATGAATGCCATGATAATTGCTATGATCCTGTTGATTCGTCTGAAATATCCCTTTTTGATGATGCTTGCTATGCTTGTGGCCATGATGCCAATTTAAATTATGCTTATGGAGATGAACTTGCTATAGTTCCTTATATTGAGAATGGAATTATTGCTATTGCACCCACACATGATAGTCCTATTATCTTTTTGAATTCTCCCCACTACACTATACTGGAGAAGTTGGATCTTATTAAGGATTACATTGATGGGTTGTGTTTTGCTAATACACATGATGATTTTGATGAGTATAATATGCATGTGCTTGCTTCTCCTACTTGCAATTATTATGAGATAGGAACTATATCTCCACCTCTCTATGCTTCCAACACGATAAAATTGCAAGAAACTGCTTATGCTATGTATTGGCCTTTACTTGATGTGCATGAATTGTTCTTGTATGACATGCCGATGCATAGGAGAGAGTTAGACTTCATCATTGCATGATATATGTTGCTTTTTGCTCACTACTAAATGCCCAAATCATTTCTAATTAAAATTGGCTTTGATATACCTTGGGATCCAGGTGGATCCATTACTTGAGCACTTTATGCCTAGCTTAATGGCTTTAAAGAAAGCGCTGCCAGGGAGACAACCCGGAAGTTTTAGAGAGTCATTAATTTCTGTTGAGTGCTTTTATATAGTTTAAAAACAAAAAAATATAGAGGGGAACTTAAATCTTCACAAAAATAAAAGTGAAAGTGAGATAGACGATCACCGTGGAAGCGGGAGCATGCCTTGAACTTTGTTCATGCCCATGGAAACTTTGTGAATCTTAAATTGCAGAAACTTTTCAACAAAAATAATTATCCTTGTACAATTCCATTTTATTATTAAAATAATGTGCCAATATTTGCCTTTAGGATGTTTAGATTGCTTGTTGGTATGCGCAGTGCAGAAACAGGAACTTTGGCCGTAGTGTGTGATTTTACATTTTTTTTACTGGAACGTCGAAAGCTTCTGAAACTTTTTGCACAGTCTTTCTATACAAAATGTTTATTTTTCTTAATTATTTCAGAATTTTTGGAGTACCAAAAGTATGTGAATTTTCAGATTACTACAGACTGTCCTGTTTAAGACATATTCTGTTTTTGATGCATTGTTTTGCTTGTTTTGATGAAACTATCAATTCTATCGGTGGTATAAGCCATGGAAAAGTTATATTAAAGTAGCTACAATGCAAAAGCAAAATATTAATTTGTTTGCAACAATACTTAGAGTAGTGATTTGCTTTATTATACTAATGGATCTTACCGAGCTTTCTGTTGAGTTTTGTGTGGATGAAGTGATCTAAGATCGAGGAGGTCTCGATATGAGGAGAAGTAGGAGAGGCAAGAGCTCAAGCTTGGGATGCCCAAGGCACCCCAAGTAAATATTAAAGGATACTCAAGCATCTAAGCTTGGGGATGCCCCGGAAGGCATCACATCTTTCTTCAACAAGTATCGGTATGTTTTAGTCCTTGTTTCATTTCGTTCATGTGATATGTGCAAATCTTGGAGCGTCTTTTGCATTTAGTTTTTAATTTTCTTTTATGCACCATGCTGGTATGAGATAGTACATGGTTGATTTATAGAATGCTCATTGCACTTCACTTATATCTTTTGAGTGTGGCTTTATAGAATGCTTCATGTGCTTCACTTATATCATTTGAAGTTTGGATTGCTTGTTTCTCTTCACATAGAAAACCGTTGTTTGAAGAATGTTCTTTTGCTTCACTTATATTTGTTAGAGCATGATCTTTTGTAGAAATAATTAAACTCTCATGCTTCACTTATATCTATTTAGAGAGTCAACAGGAATTGGTCAATTGCATGGTTAGTCATAAAATCCTACATAAAACTTGTGGATCACTGAATATGATATGTTTGATTCCTTGCAATAGTTTTGCGATATAGAGATGGAATATGTAGGAGGTACTAGTAAACGGTTGTGGTTAGTAAGAATATTGGTGTTAAGGTTTGTGATTCCCGAAGCATGCACATATAGTCTCTCGTTATGCTATGAAGTTGGAGCATTATTTATTATTGAGTGTCTTCCTTATGAGTGGCGGTCGGGGACGAGCATGGTCTTTTCCTACCAATCTATCCCCCTAGGGGCATGCGTAGTAGTACTTTGCGTCGAGGGCTAATAAACTTTTGCAATAAGTATATGAGTTCTTTATGACTAATGTGAGTCAATGGATAATGCGCACTCTTACCTTTCCGCAGTTTGCTAGACTCTACGGTACCGTGCATTGCCCTTTCTCACATGGAGACGTGGTGTAAACTTCGCAGGTGCATCCAAACCCCGTGATATGATACACTCTATCACACATAAGCCTTATTATATCTTCCTCAAAACAGCCACCATACCTACCTATTATGGCTTTTCCATGCCCATTCCGAGATATATTGCCATGCAACTTCCACCGCTTCCGTTTGATGACTTTAGCATTCATTGTCATATTGCTTTGCATGATCATATAGCTGACATAGTAGTTGTGGCTCAGCCACCGTTCATCATTTTTATACATGTTATGTTAGATCATTGCACATCCTGGTACATTGCCAGAGGCATTCATATAGAGTCATACTTTGTCATAGGTATCGACTTGTAATTTTTATTTCTTTTGAGTTATAAGTAAATAGAAGTGTGATGATCATCATTATTCATTTTTAGAGCAGTGCCCCAGTGAGGAAAGGATGATGGAGACTATGATTCCCCCACAAGTCGGGATGAGACTCCGGACAATGAGAGAAAAAGAAAAAGAAAGAAAAAAGAAGAAGAAAAAAGGAAAGAAAAAAATATAAAAAGAGAGAAGGGGCATTGTTAGTATCTTTTACCACACTTGTGCTTCAAAGTAGCACCATGTTTTTCATATGGAGAGTCTCCTTTGTTGTCACTTTCATATACTAGTGGGAATTTTTTCATTATAGGATTAGATGCACACCCACTTAGTTTTCATATTGAGCTTTCATACACTTATAGCTTAGTGCATTCGTTGCATGGCAATCCCTACTCCTCACGTTGATATCAATTGATAGGCATCTCCATAGCTTGTTGGTTAGCCGCGTCGGTGTGAGACTTTCTTACTTTTTTGTCTTCTCTGTATTTACCCCTATCATCATACTCTATTCCACCTATAGTGCTATATCCATGGCTTGCGCTCATGTATTGCGCGAGGGTTGAAAAAGCTGAAGCACCTTAAAAAGTATGAACCAATTGCTCGGCTTGTCATCGGGGTTGTGCATGATAAATACTTTGTGTTAAGAAGACAAAGCATGACAAGACTATATGATTTTGTAGGGATAGCGTTCTTTAGCGTTGATATTTTGAAAGACATGATTGTTTGTTGGGATGCCTGAGTATTGATGTCTTTATGTCAAATTATAGACTATTGCTTTGAATCACTTATGTCTTAATATTCATGCCATGATTAGATATATGATCAAGTTTATGCTAGGTAGCATTCCACATCAAAAATTATCTTTTTATATCATTTACCTACTCGAGGAAGAGCAGGAATTAAGCTTGGGGATGCTGATACGTCTCTGTCGTATCTATAATTTTCGATTGTTTCATGCCAATATTATACAACTTTCACATATTTTTGGCAACTTTTTATATGATTTATTGGACTAACCTATTGATCCAGTGCCCTGTGCCAGTTCCTGTTTTTTGCATGTTTTTTGTATCGCAGAAAATCCATATCAAACGAAGTACAAATGCAATAAAATTTTATGGAGATATATTTTGGAATATATGTGATTTTTGGGAGTTGGAATCACCGCAAACGGAAGCCCACATAGCCCACAAGACACCAGGGCGCGCCAGAGGACCCTGGCGCGTGGTGGTGGGTTGTGCCCTCCTCGAACGTCGGTTGGAGCTCTACTTCGGGCGCAAGGAAGCTTATATCCAGAAAAAAATCGTGTTAAAATCTCAGCGCAATCGGAGTTATGGATCTTCCGGAATATAAGAAACGGTTTTCGGCCAGATTTGGAGAATGCGAAACAGAAGAGAACAGAGAGGGAGATCCAATCTCGCGGGGGGGGGGGGGCTCCCGCCCCTCCACCGCCATGGAGGCCATGGACCAGAGGGGGAACTCTTCTCCCATCTAGGGGGGAGACCAAGGAAGAAGAAGAAGGAGGGGGATCTCTCCCCTCTCTCCCGGTGGCGCCAGAGTGCCGCCGGGGCTAGGATCGTGACGGCGATCTACATCAACAATCTTGCTACCGTTAACAGCAACTCTCTCCCCCTCTAGGCAGCGGTGTAACACCCCTTCTCCCTGCTATAATCTCTACTTAAACATGGTGCTCAACTCCATATATTATTTCCCAATGATCTATGGTTATCCTATGATGTTTGAGTATATCCGTTTTGTCCTATGGGTTAATCGTGATCTTGGTTGGTCTGATTGTATATTTTATTTATGGTGCTATCCTGCGGTGCCCTCCGTCTCGTGCAAACGTGAGGGGTCTCCACTGTAGGGTGTTGCAATACATTCATGATTTGCTTATGGTAGGTTGTGAGAGTGACTGAAGCTTAAACCCGAGTAGGTGGGTTATGGCGTATGGGAGTAAAGAGGACCTGATACTTAATGCTATGGTTGGGTTTCACGACCTTAATGATCTGTAGTAGTTGACGATGCTTGCTAGGGGTCCAATCATAAGTGCATATGATCCAAGTCGAGAAAGTATGTTAGCTCATGCCTCTCCCTCATATAAAATTGCAAGAATGATTACCGGTACTTGTTATCGATTGCCTAGGGACAAATGACTTTCTTGTTGACAAAATCTATCCACTTTTATTACCTTGCAATTTATTCGTAGTTTTATTCTCGCAAAGTACTCGTAGTTTTATTCTTGCGAAATAGTTTCATACTTGTTTTAGGTAAAGCAAACGTTAAGTGTGCGTAGAGTTGTATCGGTGGTCGATAGAAATTGAGGAATATTTGTTCTTCCTTTAGCTCCTCATTGGGTTCGACACTCTTATTTATCAAAAAATGCTACAAACGACCCCCTATGCTTATGGGTTATTACCCTCCACGCTTCATCCGCACAAGCTCTATCTAGTTGCACACGCACATTGCGGTCGCCCACCTGACCGTTATCATATGTGAACGGAGCCTGTGTAATTCCAAGATCCTCCAACTCACAAACAGTTAGGGTATCCTGGAACACACTCATCTGGCTTTTGCCTTGCAAGGTTCTTGAGAAGTGCTCATGTTGCCAAAGAGCCTCATTATTGTCACCATAGACGTGTTGGAAATATGCCCTAGAGGCAATAATAAATAGGTTATTATTATATTTCCTTGTTCATGATAATCGTTTTTATCCATGCTAGAATTGTATTGATAAGAAACTCAGATACATGTGTGGATACATAGACAACACCATGTCCCTAGTAAGCCTCTAGTTGACTAGCTCGTTGATCAATAGATGGTTACGGTTTCCTGACCATGGACATTGGATGTCGTTGATAACGGGATCACATCATTAGGAGAATGATGTGATGGACAAGACCCAATCCTAAGCCTAGCACAAGATCGTGTAGTTCGTTTGCTCAGAGCTTTTCTAATGTTAAGTATCACTTCCTTAGACCATGAGATTGTGCAACTCCCGGATACCGTAGGAATGCTTTGGGTGTGCCAAACGTCACAACGTAACTGGGTGGCTATAAAGGTGCACTACGGGTATCTCCGAAAGTGTCTGTTGGGTTGGCACAAATCGAGACTGGGATTTGTCACTCCGTGTAAACGGAGAGGTATCTCAGGGCCCACTCGGTAGGACATCATCATTATGTGCACAATGTGACCAAGGAGTTGATCATGGGATGATGTGAGTTACGGAACGAGTAAAGAGACTTGCCGGTAACGAGATTGAACAAGGTATAGGGATACCGACGATCGAATCTCGGGCAAGTAACATACCGATAGACAAAGGGAATTGCATACGGGATTGATTGAATCCCCGACATCGTGGTTCATCCGATGAGATCATCGTGGAACATGTGGGAGCCAACATGGGTATCCAGATCCCGCTGTTGGTTATTGACCGGAGAACGTCTCGGTCATGTCTGCATGGTTCCCGAACCCGTAGGGTCTACACGCTTAAGGTTCGATGACGCTAGGGTTATAGGGAAAGTATGTACGTGGTTACCGAATGTTGTTCGGAGTCCCGGATGAGATCCCGGACGTCACGAGGAGTTCCGGAATGGTTCGGAGGTAAAGATTTATATATGGAAAGTTGTTGTTCGGGTTCCGGGAAAAGTTCGGGTTTTTTCGGTATTGTACCGGGAAGCTTCCAGAAGGTTCCGGAGGATTCCGGAGGGGTCCGGAGGTCCGGAAAATGTTCCACCACGTCCAATACAGTAGCATGGGCTGTAAGGGGGCGCCCTAGCCTTAATGGGCCAGGGGCACCAGCCCCCCCAAGGCCCATGCGCATGGGAGAGGGGAAACCCTAAGGGAGAGGGCCTCCACTTGACTTGGGAGGCACTCCTCCCCCCTTTGGCCGCCCCCCAAGCCCCATCTAGGGCTGGCCGCACCCCTTGAGGGGGGAAACCCTAGATGGGGGCGCAGCCCTCCCCCTCCCCTATATATATTGAGGTTTTGGGGCTGCCATAGAGATGAGAACGTCTCCTTTTGGTGCTGCCCTACCCCTCTTCTTCCTCCTCCTCTCCCGCGGTGCTTGGCGAAGCCCTGCGGGATTGCCACGCTCCTCCACCACCACCATGTCGTCGTGTTGCTGCTGGATGGAGTCTTCCCCAACCTCTCCCTCTCTCCTTGCTGGATCAAGGCGTGGGAGACGTCACCGGGCTGCACGTGTGTTGAACGCGGAGGCACCGTTCTTTCGGTGCTTAGATCGGAATCAACCGCGATCTGAATCGCTACGAGTACGACTCCCTCATCCGCGTTCTTGCAACGCTTCCGCATCGCGATCTACAAGGGTATGTAGATTCACTCCCCTTCCCCTCGTTGCTAGATTACTCCATAGATTGATCTTGGTGATGCGTAGAAAATTTTGAATTTCTGCTACGTTCCCCAACAGTGGTATCAGAGCTAGGTCTATGCGTAGTTTCTATGCACGAGTAGAACACAAAGTAGTTGTGGGCGTTGATGTTGCCAATTCTTCTTGCCGCTACTAGTCTTATCTTGTTTCGGCGGCATTGTGGGATGAAGCGGCCCGGACCGACCTTACACGTACGCTTACGTGAGACAGGTTCCACCGACTGACATGCACTAGTTGCATAAGGTGGCTAGCGGGTGTCTGTCTCTCCCACTTTAGTCGGAACGGATTCGATGAAAAGGGTCCTTATGAAGGGTAAATAGAAATTGGCATATCACGTTGTGGTTTTACGTAGGTAAGAAACGTTCTTGCTAGAAACCTACAAACCACGTAAAAACTTGCAACAACAATTAGAGGACGTCTAACTTGTTTTTGCAGCAAGTGCTATGTGATGTGATATGGCCAGAAGATGTGATGAATGATATATATGATGTATGAGATTGATCATATTCTTGTAATAGGAATCACGACTTGCATGTCGATGAGTATGACAACCGGCAGGAGCCATAGGAGTTGTCTTTATTATTTTGTATGACCTGCGTGTCATTGAATAACGCCATGTAAATTACTTTACTTTGTTGCTAAACGCGTTAGCCATAGAAGTAGAAGTAATCGTTGGCGTGACGACTTCATGAAGACACAATGATGGAGATCATGATGATGGAGATCATGGTGTCATGCCGGTGACAAAGATGATCATGGTGCCCCGAAGATGGAGATCAAAGGAGCATGATGATATTGGCCATATCATGTCACTATTTGATTGCATGTGATGTTTATCATGTTTTTGCATCTTATTTGCTTAGAACGACGGTAGCAAGTAGGATGATCCCTTATAATAATTTCAAGAAAGTGTTCACCCTAACTGTGCACCGTTGCGAAGGTTCGTCGTTTCGAAGCACCACGTGATGATCGGGTGTGATAGATTCTTACGTTCGAATACAACGGGTGTTGACGAGCCTAGCATGTACAGACATGGCCTCGGCACACACGCAATACACTTAGGTTGACTTGACGAGCCTAGCATGTACAGACATGGCCTCGGAACACAAGAGATCGAAAGGTCGAACATGAGTCGTATAGTAGATGCGATCAACATGGAGATGTTCACCGATGATGACTAGTCCGTCTCACGTGATGATCGGACATGGCCTAGTTTGACTCGGATCATGTATCACTTAGATGACTAGAGGGATGTCTATCTGAGTGGGAGTTCATTCAATAATCAGATGAACTTCATTATCATGAACATAGTCAAAAAGGTATTTGCAAATTATGTCATAGCTTGCGCTTTAAGTTCTACTGGTTTAGATATGTTCCTAGAGAAAATTTAGTTGAAAGTTGGTAGTAGCAATTATGCGGACTGGGTCCGTAAACTGAGGATTGTCCTCATTGCTGCACAGAAGGCTTATGTCCTTAATGCACCGCTCGGTGTGCTGAACCTCAGCGTCGTCTGTAGATGTTACAAAACATCTGACATACACGTTTTGATAACTACGTGATAGTTCGGGGCGGTTTAGAATTGTGGCAGCCAAGACATTTTTGAAACGTTGCAGAACATGTGAGATGTTCCGAAGACTGAAATTGGGATTTCAGACTAGTGCCCACGTCAAGAGGTATGAGACCTCTGACAAGTTTCTTAAGCCTGCAAACTAAGGGAGAAAAGCTCAATCGTTGAGCGTGTGCTCAGATTGTCTGAGTACCACAATCGCTTGAATCGAGTGGGAGTTAATCTCCCAGATGAGATAGTGATAGTTCTCCATAGTCATTGCCACCAAGCTAGTAGAGCTTCGTGATGAACTATAACATATCAAGGATAGTTATGATGATCCTTGATCTATTCGCGATGTTTGACACCGCGAGAGTAGAAATCAAGAAGGAGCATCAATTGTTGATGGTTAGTAAAACCACTAGTTTAAGAAGGGCAAGGGCAAAAGGGATACTTCATGAAACAGCAAGTCGTTTGCTGCTCTAGTGAAGAATCCCAAGGTTGAACCCAAATCCGAGACTAAGTGCTTCTGTAATGATAGGAACGGTCACTGAAGCAGTACTACCCTAGATACTTGGTAGATGAGAAGGCAGGCAAGGTCGACAGAAGTATATTGGATATACATTGTATGAATGTGTACTTTACTAGTACTCCTAGCAGCACCAGGGTATTAGATACCGGTTCGGTTGCTAAGTGTTAGTAACTCGAAATAAAAGCTGCGGAATAAACGGAGACTAGCTAAAGGTGAGATGACGATGTGCGTTGGAAGTGTTTCCAACGTTGATGTGATCAAGCATCGCATGCTCCCTCTACTATCGAGATTTGGTGTTTGCGTTGAACATGATTGGATTATGTTTATCGCAAAACGGTTATTCATTTAAGGAGAATAATGGTTACTCTGTTTATTTGAATAATACCTTCAATGGTCTTGCACCTAAAATGAATCTCGATCGTAGTGATACACATGTTCATGCCAAAAAGATATAAGATAGTAATGATAGTACCACATACTTGTGGCACTGCCACTTGAGTCATATTGGTATAGAACGCATGAAGAAGCTCCATGTAGATGGATCTTTGGACTCACTCGTTTTGAAAAGAATGAGACATGCGAACCATGTCTATTGGTATATATGCATGAAGAAACTCCATGCAGATGGATCGTTTGGACTCACTTGATTTTGAATCACTTGAGACATGCAAATCATACCACATGGGCAAGATGACTGAAAGGCCTCGTTTTTCAGTAAGATGGAACAAGAGAGCAACTTATTGGAAGTAATACATTTTGATGTATGCAGTCCAATGAGTGCTGAGGCATGTAGTGGATATCGTTATGTTCTTACTTCACAGATGATTTGAGTAGATGCTGAGTGTATTTACTTGATGAAACACAAGTCTGAATTATTGAAAGGTTCAAGTAATTTCGGAGTGAAGTTGAAGATCGTCGTGACAAGAGGATAAAATGTCTGTGATATGATCATAGAGATGAGTATCTGAGTTACGAGTTTGGCATACAATTAAGACATTGTGGAAAGTGTCTCACAATTAATACCGCCTGGAACACCATAGTGTGATGGTGTGTCCGAACATCATAACTGCACCCTATTGGATATGGTGCACACCATGATGTTTCTTATCAAATTACCACTATCGTTTATGGGTTAGGCATTAGAGACAACCACATTCACTTTAAAAGGGGCACCACGCAATTCCGTTGAGACGACACCGTTTATAGAAACCTAAGTTGTCGTTTCTTAAAAGTTTGGGGCTGCGATGCTTATGTGAAAAAGTTTCAGGCTGATAAGCTCAAACCCAAAGCGGATAAATGCATTTTCATAGAATACCCAAAAACAGTTGGGTATACCTCCTATTTCAGATCTGGAAGCAAAAGTAATTGCTTCTAGAAATGAGTCCTTTCTTGAGGAAAAGTTTCTCTCGAAAGAATTGAGTGGGAGGATGGTGGAGACTTGATAAGGTTATTGAACCGTCGCTTCAACTAGTGTGTAGCAGGGCACAGGAAGTTGTTCCTGTGGCACCTACACCAATTGAAGTGGAAGCTCATGATAGTGATCATGACCTTCGGATCAAGTCGCTACCAAACCTCGTAGGACGACGAGGATGCGTAGACAACAATGAACCTACGAGCTATGGAGAAGCGATGGTGGGCCCATATTCCGACAAATGGTTAAGAGCCATGAAATCCGAGATAAATGGATCTTTGAGAAGAAGACGGACGTGGACGGTAATGTTACCGTCTATGAAGCTCGACTTGTGGAAAAGAGTATTTCCACATGTTCAAGGAGTTGACTACGATGAGATTTTCTCATCCGTAGCGATGCTTAAGTCCGTCGGAATCATGTTAGCATTAGCTGCATTTATGAAATCTGGCAGATGGATGTCAAAACAAGTTTCCTTATCAGTTTTCGTAAGGAAAGGTTGTATGTGATACAATCAGAAAGGTTTTGTCGATCCTAAGGATGCTAAAAGGTATGCTAGCTCCAGCGATCCTTCCATGGATTAGAGCAAGCATCTCGGAGTCAGAATATACGCTTTGATGGGGTGATCAAAGTTTTTGGGTTTATACAAAGTTTGTTAGAAACTTGTATTTACAATAAAGTGAGTGGGAGCGATACAACATTTCTGATAAGTATATGTGAATGACATATTGTTGATCCGAAATGATGTAAAAATTTCTGGAAAGCATAAAGGGTTGTTTGAAAGGAGTTTTTCAAAGGAAGACCTGGATAAAGCTGCTTACATATTGGGCATCAAGATCTATAGAGATAGATCAAGACGCCTGATGATACTTTCCAAAGAACGCACACCTTGACATGATTTTGAAAGAGTTCAAAATAGATCAGCAAAGAAGGAGTTCTTGGCTGTGTTACAAGGTGTGAGTATTGAGTAAGACTCAAGACCTAACCACAGCAAAAGAGAGAGAAAGGACGAAGCTCGTCCCCTATGCTTTAGACGTAGGCTCTACAGTATGCTACGCTGTGTACCGCACATGAAGTGTGCCTTGCCATGAGTTGGTCAAGGGGTACAATAGTGATCCGGGAATGGATCACATGACAGCGGTCGAACTTATCCTTAGTATCTAGTGGACTAAGGAATTTTCTCGATTATGGAGGTGAAAAGGAGTTCGTCGTAAAGGGTTACGTCGATGCGAACTTTGACACTAATCCGGATGACTCTGAGTAGTAAACCGGATTCGTATAGTAGAGCAATTACTTGAAATGGCTCCAAGTAGCGCGTGGTAGCATCCACAAAGATGACATAGATATTCGTAAAGCACACACGAATCTGAAAGGTTCAGACCCGTTGACTAATAACCTCTCTCACAAGCATAACATGATCAAACCAGAACCCATTGAGTGTTAATCACATAGAGATGTGAACTAGATTGTTGACTCTAGTAAACTCTTGGGTGTTGGTCACATGGTGATGTGACCTGTCAGTGTTAATCACATGGTGATGTGAACTAGATTATTGACTCTAGTGCAAGTGGGAGACTGTTGGAAATATGCCCTAGAGGCAATAATAAATAGGTTATTATTATATTTCCTTGTTCATGATAATCGTTTATTATCCATGCTAGAATTGTATTGATAAGAAACTCAGATACATGTGTGGATACATAGACAACACCATGTCCCTAGTAAGCCTCTAGTTGACTAGCTCGTTGATCAATAGATGGTTACGGTTTCCTGACCATGGACATTGGATGTCGTTGATAACGGGATCACATCATTAGGAGAATGATGTGATGGACAAGACCCAATCCTAAGCCTAGCACAAGATCGTGTAGTTCGTTTGCTCAGAGCTTTTCTAATGTCAAGTATCACTTCCTTAGACCATGAGATTGTGCAACTCCCGGATACCGTAGGAATGCTTTGGGTGTGCCAAACGTCACAACGTAACTGGGTGGCTATAAAGGTGCACTACGGGTATCTCCGAAAGTGTCTGTTGGGTTGGCACAAATCGAGACTGGGATTTGTCACTCCGTGTAAACGGAGAGGTATCTCAGGGCCCACTCGGTAGGACATCATCATTATGTGCACAATGTGACCAAGGAGTTGATCACGGGATGATGTGAGTTACGGAACGAGTAAAGAGACTTGCCGGTAACGAGATTGAACAAGGTATAGGGATACCGACGATCGAATCTCGGGCAAGTAACATACCGATAGACAAAGGGAATTGCATACGGGATTGATTGAATCCCCGACATCGTGGTTCATCCGATGAGATCATCGTGGAACATGTGGGAGCCAACATGGGTATCCAGATCCCGCTGTTGGTTATTGACCGGAGAACGTCTCGGTCATGTCTGCATGGTTCCCGAACCCGTAGGGTCTACACGCTTAAGGTTCGATGACGCTAGGGTTATAGGGAAAGTATGTACGTGGTTACCGAATGTTGTTCGGAGTCCCGGATGAGATCCCGGACGTCACGAGGAGTTCCGGAATGGTCCGGAGGTAAAGATTTATATATGGAAAGTTGTTGTTCGGGTTCCGGGAAAAGTTCGGGTTTTTTCGGTATTGTACCGGGAAGCTTCCAGAAGGTTCCGGAGGATTCCGGAGGGGTCCGGAGGTCCGGAAAATGTTCCACCACGTCCAATACAGTAGCATGGGCTGTAAGGGGGCGCCCTAGCCTTAATGGGCCAGGGGCACCAGCCCCCCCAAGGCCCATGCGCATGGGAGAGGGGAAACCCTAAGGGGGAGGGCCTCCACTTGACTTGGGAGGCACTCCTCCCCCCTTTGGCCGCCCCCAAGCCCCATCTAGGGCTGGCCGCACCCCTTGAGGGGGGAAACCCTAGATGGGGGCGCAGCCCTCCCCCTCCCCTATATATATTGAGGTTTTGGGACTGCCATAGAGATGAGAACGTCTCCTTTTGGTGCTGCCCTACCCCTCTTCTTCCTCCTCCTCTCCCGCGGTGCTTGGCGAAGCCCTGCGGGATTGCCACGCTCCTCCACCACCACCATGCCGTCGTGTTGCTGCTGGATGGAGTCTTCCCCAACCTCTCCCTCTCTCCTTGCTGGATCAAGGCGTGGGAGACGTCACCGGGCTGCACGTGTGTTGAACGCGGAGGCACCGTTCTTTCGGTGCTTAGATCGGAATCAACCGCGATCTGAATCGCTACGAGTACGACTCCCTCATCCGCGTTCTTGCAACGCTTCCGCATCGCGATCTACAAGGGTATGTAGATTCACTCCCCTTCCCCTCGTTGCTAGATTACTCCATAGATTGATCTTGGTGATGCGTAGAAAATTTTGAATTTCTGCTACGTTCCCCAACAAGACGAGCCATGGATCATTCGATACTGCTCATAGTCACTCCAGGTGTTGCCAGATTAGATACTGATTCTCTCTCAATTCTCCTTAGACAAAAGTTCCACGCCAACTGACATTTGTACTGCCATTCACCAACATCACATCAATGTATCAATCACAAGTGTCGATGATGGTGAGTGATTCTAATGATATACTTTTTGTGATATAACTGATATTTTGATCAACTTAATGGTCGAAGTTTTTGTGTGTGGAGCTTATAAACCTGAACAAAGAGAGAATGTAAACGTATTATGGAGAAAAATTGATGGCACTAGAATTATCACTACTAGTATATTGTAAGTGGCTAGGAAAAGTTAAGATGTAAACTAGTTCTGCCATAGCCTCCACTACTAGTAGATGGCTCGGCAGCAGCGGGTATGATCCTTCAAAGACATGGTGACAATGTGATCTTCATGACGTACAATATCTCTTCAACTGCAACGACACGCTAGAAGTGAAAACTCATGTATTAATTGAAGGTATGGTGTTGGCGGTGCAACATAGCGAAGGTCCAGTTATTGTCTAGTCAGACTCCTAAAAGGCTTTGGCAATGATGACTGGGAAAGTCTGGCTTGCTTGGTGTATGGGAATTTGTTAGCTGAGATTAAATTTCTTATGTTTGACAGAGAGTTTATTCCAATGAAAATTAGATGTGAGCAAAATAGGGTAGCCGATCAATTGACTTCATATAATCGTTTATAATGTAGCATTGCAGTATGGGTATAGTGAGGACCACCTTGTATCGAGGAACTTTTTCCTCTCGACCGTAACCTTATCATTATGGAACAAAACTCTATTACCCCTATTCACTACTGAGTAGATTTAGCTCACAAGGGTGTAGGATTGATGGAAATCTCGAAGTAGAGTTTGAACTCATGATAGATGTTCCTCCCAACCCCCCTCACATCTATCCAATTACAACAAGATAAGCCATCGGGCTTAGCCATCCAAATCCCAGCCAAATTATAGCGAAGCACAACAACGGCTATAAGTACTGCAATTTATACACCCGACTACTAGGCCTAGTTTTGGCTAGCAAGCCAATGGGAATTCTTGGGGCCTTGTTGACTTGGGCCAACCTGATGGTGTCCTAGACTAGGACGTGTTTGCCATGTCGTCTCCCGACCATGTGGGCCAGACCAAGGACCCCCCATGACAATTAACCAGTGGGCCACTTTCATCGGGCCTAGGAATGGCAAGGTGGTTATCTTCCGAATACTTGGCGCATACTCCAAGACTCAGAGGTCATCTTCGTCACGATGACCCCTAGATGTAACCAACCTATGTGTAAGCCCTATCCACCCCAATATCTATGAACCTAGGGGTAAGTGCTAGGAATGAGAGTATATTGACCAGAGAGGCGTGAATGGGAGATTCAAAATTTCTTTCGAAACTTTGAAACGAAACCAATCACAGCAGCGGAGTAAATCGGGTAATATGTCTCTATCGTATCTATAAATTTTGATTGTTTCATCTAAATATTCTACAACTTTCACATACTTTTGGCAACTTTTCATATTATTTTTGGGACTAACATATGTATCCAGTGCCCAGTGTTAGTTCCTGTTTGTTGCATGTTTTTTGTTTCACAGAATATCTATATCAAACAAAGTCCAAACACGATAAAAATTTACGGAGATTTATTTTGGAATATATGTGATTTTTGGGAAAATGAATCAATGCGAGACGATGCCCGAGGGGGCCACAAGCTCGGAGGGCGCGCCCCCATATCCAGGGCTCACCTGGAAGGCTTGTGGGTCCCCTATAAGTAGGTTGATGCCCTTCTTTCGCCGCAAGAAAGATAATATCCAATATAAAATCATGTAAAATTTTAGCCCAATCAGAGTTGTGGATCTCTGGGAATTTAAGAAACGGTGAAGGTCCAGAAAACAGGAACGCAAAATGATACGTATCCAACGTATCTATAATTTTTTATTGTTCCATGCTATTATATTATCTGTTTTGGATATTTATAGGCTTTATTAAACATTTCTATATTATTTTTGGGACTAACCTATTAACCCAGAGCTCAGTGCCAGTTTCTGTTTTTTCCCTTGTTTCAGTGTTCGCAGAAAAGGAATATCAAACGGAGTCCAAACGGAATGAAACCTTCGGGAGAGTTATTTTTGGAACGGAAGCAATCCAGAAGACTTGGAGTGTACGTAAGGGAAGCAACGAGGAAGGACGAGGCAGGGGGGGCGCCCACCCCCTGGGCGCGCCCTCCACCCTCGTGGGCCCCTCGTGGCTCCCCTTACCGACTTCTTTCGCCCATATATCTCCATATACCCTAAAACCATCGGGGGAACAGAATAGATCGGGAATTCCGCCGCCGCAAGCCTCTGTAGCCACCAAAAACCAATCGGGACCCTGTTCCGGCACCCTGCCGGAGGGGAATCCCTCACCGGTGGGCATCTTCATCATCCCGACGCTCTCCATGACGAGGAGGGAGTAGTTCACCCTCGGGGCTGAGGGTATGTACCAGTAGCTATGTGTTTGATATCTCTCTCTCGTGTTCTTGATTTGGCACGATCTTGATGTATCGCGAGCTTTGCTATTATAGTTGGATCTTATGATGCTTCTCCCCCTCTACTCTCATGTAATGGATCGAGTTTTCCCTTTGAAGGTATCTTATCGGATTGAGTCTTTAAGGATTTGAGAACACTTGATGTATGTCTTGCGTGGGATACCCGTGGTGACAATGGGGTATTCTATTGATTCACTTGATGTATGTTTTGGTGATCAACTTGCGGGTTCTGCCCATGAACCTATGCATAGGGGTTGGCACACGTTTTTGTCTTGACTCTCCGGTAGAAACTTTGGGGCACTCTTTGAAGTTCTTTGTGTTGGTTGAATAGATGAATCTGAGATTGTGTGATGCATATCGTATAATCATACCCACGGATACTTGAGGTGACATTGGAGTATCTAGGTGACATTAGGGTTTTGGTTGATTTGTGTCTTAAGGTGTTATTATAGTATGAACTCTATGATAGATCGAACGGAAAGAATATCTTCGTGTTATTTTACTATGGACTCTTGAATAGATCGATCAGAAAGGATAACTTTGAGGTGGTTTCGTACCCTACCATAATCTCTTCGTTTGTTCTCCGCTATTAGTGACTTTGGAGTGACTCTTTGTTGCATGTTGAGGGATAGTTATATGATCCAATTATGTTATTATTGTTGAGAGAACTTGCACTAGTGAAAGTATGAACCCTAGGCCTTGTTTCCTAGCATTGCAATACCGTTTACGCTCACTTTTATCATTAGTTACCTTGCTGTTTTTATATTTGCAGATTACAAAAACCTATATCTACCATCCATATTGCACTTGTATCACCATCTCTTCGCCAAACTAGTGCACCTATACAATTTACCATTGTATTGGGTGTGTTGGGGACACAAGAGACTCTTTGTTATTTGGTTGCAGGGTTGCTTGAGAGAGACCATCTTCATCCTACGCCTCCCACGGATTGATAAACCTTAGGTCATCCACTTGAGGGAAATTTGCTACTGTCCTACAAACCTCTGCACTTGGAGGCCCAACAAAGAGAGAGAGAGAGAGAGAGAGAGAGAGAGAGAGAGAGAGAGATCCAATCTTGGAGGGGCTCCTTCCCTCCGGGAGCCATGGCGGCCATGGACCACAGGGGAAACCCTCCTACCATCTAGGGGGAGGCCAAGGAAGAAGAAGAAGGAGGGAGGCGCTCTCCCTGTCTCTCCTGATGGCGCCGGAACACCGCCGGGGCAATCATCATGTGACGGCGATCTACTCCAACAACTCCGTCATCTTCACCAACACCTACAAAGTATTTCTAGTTTTATTCTTGTTCTAGGTAAAGCGAATGTTAAGTTTACATAGAGTTGTACGATGGTCGATAGAACTTCAAGAGAATATTAATTCTACCTCTAGCTCCTCGTTGGGTTCAACACTCTTATCGAGAAAGGCTACAATTGATCCCCTATACTTGTGGGTTATAAAAACTATGGCCCCCAGGTCTTATTTCTATCACATATTAAAATCCAAAAATATATTGCTGCAGTTTTATTTACATTATATTATTTTGTGTTTGTTTATTTATTTTGGCACTATTAGATTTAATCCTTGCAATTAACCGCCAAGGGATTGACAACTCCTTGTTTGCGTTGGATGCAAGTAGTTGTTATTTTGTGTGAAGGTACTGCTAATGAGGTGTTGCATGGTTCTCCTACTGGATTGATAATCTTTGTTCTTAACTAAGGGAAATACCTATCTCTACTATACTACATCATCCTCTCCTCTTCGGGGAAATCCCAACGCAGCTCACAAATAGCAACAATCTTTCCCATCGTTCTCCAAAAATCTTTCTACTAAACAACTAATTATTTATTATCTTGCAAAGTACTTCTAGTTTTATTCTCGCAAAGTAGTTTTATTCTTGTTCTAGGTAAAGCAAACGTTAAGTGTGTGTAGAGTTGTATCAGTGGTCGATAGAACTTGAAGAGAATATAAATTCTACCATTAGCTCCTCATTGGGTTCGACACTCTTACTTATCGAAAAGGCTACAAACGATCCCCTATACTTGTGGGTTGTCATATGCATCATTTCAAGTTGTCTCTTTGGTCAATAGCTGGATTGCTCGGATCTTGTGCTTACGCCTTACGTTTCCACTTTGTTTAGATAAAGGGTAAAGGGAGAACCACTGCAATTGTCACTTCCGGTTTAACTGGTCCAGTGCCTCAGTTAGAGAAAGCCGAGAGATGACCAGCATAACAAGCATAGATTGGTCAATGAACCACAGGTGGTGTTAAACTAATAATAGCTGATTCAGGTTATTCGAGTAAAACGAAGGGCCTTATTTTTCTCGAAAAGCCAAAGTTGTGGGTGGTTCGACCTCGGCCATCCGAGGAGTTGAAATATACTGGGGGCTATATTAAGTTATCCTCAAATATATGCTCCTATGACATAGTGTATGTTTTAGCCTCATGGTCCGATTGCCTTGTTTCTTCTGATAAAACCGCCTCTGGGCATCGAGACGTCGACTAAGGGTTTTATATCAGTAAGAAATACCAACAGTATATTCTATAAGGGGCAGAAGTCGATTACTGGCCAACTATACCTTCAAAGAGTCCTAGCAGAGTCAAAATAAAGCATAAAGCATATTTTGGAAAAGACATATCTAATTTAAAGAGTTAACCTGTCTTTATATAGGAGCATCTCTGCATATCGAGGTAAAAGATGAACACAACTATTGGAGACCATCTACGGTCTTCTCCTCCGTGCACTTAGCTAGACTCAGACACCCGAGCGGCCGGCATAGCCTTTTCATAATATTGTCGGGGTTCTCATGACTTCCACAGAGGACCGTGTTTTGCCATGGGCTCCAGCTCCATCTTCAGCCACCACATCTGGACAACTGCATATGCCTCTCGGGGGCACCCTCCAAGCAAGCCGAGAGCTTCCACAGTTTGATCTGGGAAGTAGCTCCCTCGAGACGCTAGACTAGCCCAAAGAGGCTAGTCGGCAGCGATGCGTCCAACCATAAAGACACGTTGAGGTCCTCCATGATGATTCTAGCAAGCTGGTGTAGCTCGACCATCTTCTTAAGCAAATCACCGAGTAGCTAAGGCTGAGTCGAATCCTAGAATTGCATCACGAAAGACCACTCGGTGGTTGCGTTCTCACGACCGCCAAAGTACTGTCATGCTTGCTCCACACTACGTGGGAGGTCCGAGAACTCGCATGACGCATGCCATTTTCACGTTAGCACAGGGAACGCTTCATGTTCGAAAATGGACTGCAATAAGTACAGGTTATCGACAGCTATGACGGTAGCGTGCCGAAGCTCATCCTTGTCCGCTCTCGCTTGAGAAGCAGCCTCCTGACAGTCTGCCTTCAGCTTCTTTAGCTCCGCGCATCCTTCTCAAGAGAAACCTTCAGAGCGTCGCAGTCATCGGTTGCACTCTTCAAGTCCTTAATCTTGGCAATCCGAGCTTGGGACACTCGCCGATTTTTCTGCTCCTCGCTGAGATCTTCTACGCTTAGCCTCTAGCCGCACCTTCTTAAGCTCGATTCGCAGGACCACAAGGTCCTTCTCAGACTCTGTATAGGTATCAGATGCACTTAAATTAATAATTGAGTTGTTCTTGACAGGCGGATTAGTAGAAAGTGCCCCAATGCATTATCTTGTGCTTGGCCCACCTACTACCGTAGCAAGTTCAGATCCTCTTCGGATCATGCAAGTTTGCTGAGTTGGCAGTGGAGGAAGAGGCGGAGGCCTGCGTCAAGATACAAATAAATATTTGATAAGAACCTAGCATGAGGTTCGATCCTCCGGTTGGTTTTTTCGATCCAACTAAAGTCTCAGGAGCTACTATGTATTTGCATCATAGTTTTAAATAGCGCGCTAAGCTTCTTAGCGGCGGACCTTTTATAAATGCTATAGCGTGCTATAGCGAAGCTATAGCGAGCTATTTAAAATGTTTGTTCATTTGTTTGGATCAAAGTCTCTTAGCGCAAGACCTTCTGTAAATGCTATAGCGTGCTATAGCGGAGCTATAGCGGGCTATTTAAAACAATGATTTGCATTCAGAAAATATGTAAATGACCCTCAATCCAGTTTGGTAAACTAACTTAAAGCTCGGGGTCTACTACATATCTATCTTTAAAAAAATAAAACTTTCACGCATGCTTACTAAATTATACTCGGACGATATTTGGATATCATCCTGGAGGGCTACTGGCTATACCTAGATAATTAATAAAGCCATTTAAGAAGAAAAGCATATAAGCGGTCATGTGTGCTTACCTTGAAGACTTTCACAAGGCCGAGGAAAACTTCCAGAATCCCAGCCTCGGTTGACTGGAATTTTGAAAGAGTCGTGCCAAGAATGGCGCGGTGGTCAGGTAGAAGGGAGGACCTGGTTACACCTGCCTGCACCACCTGCTGACGCCCCAATAGCTCGCCCCCTCCAAGACCGAGCAGAGATGAAGACACTCTCCCTATGTCGCCTCCTGTCGAAGGGGGTAGGCGTCCGTGCACGACCCAATGACTTCGAGACCGTCGGGACCAGGGATGTAGGGCGTTGGAGCTCCAGATCTCCCGGACAGGGGAAGTCATCTCTCTCTATTCCTCAGCTTCCCACTCCATGGCCTAAGGATTGACCTCGGCCATGCAGACATCGGGCCCTCCTCCAGTGTCAGGAGTTGGAGGGATGGGGTGGGAAGTCCCCTCACCCAGGCCATCATGCGTGGATGGGAGATCAGTGGTTGTCCCAGACGAGCTTCGAGCTAACGAGTCCGTTGGGACTCCACCCTCGAAGTCATCCTCCCCGGGCCTGCCGTGCACCAGGCACAAGCAAAGTAACTAGCAGGTAAGGTAAATAACATCAGTCAGAAACATCTTCTGAAGATAAGCATTACCTTTTTGCCTATGGGTGTTCCCGAGGACATTGGCTGTCCTTGGATGAGCTTGAACTAATCGCCTCCACGGGCGCTGAGGTTTGGCCCGCCGAAACAACATGAGCAATCTCCTCGACCTCTTTGGAGGCCAATCTCTTCCCACCCTTGGAAGAGTGCGCCTCACTCTCTTCTTCCTCAGTGGTTGGATCCAAGGAAGAATTGTGGGTGCTCTCGACAAGAGCGCCCAAAGTTCCCTCATGGATGGACATGCCCTTTGTCCTGTGCTTCTTCTCCCCTTTCTTCTTCTTGACCGGGATCTCGTAGGGGTCCAAGGTCAGGAGCTTTTCGAGCTCAGGGGACATGGAGTCCTCGGGCAATGGGGGAAGGGCTTGCATCTTCCTGGCATGCACACGCCATTCCTATGTATGGAACATATAATTTGACCACTCAATTAGAAAGCAGTGATGAGAAAGAAAAAAACAAAAGATTAGCGATAAAGCAAATCACCTAGGAAGTGAGGTTGGCATGGCTGTCGATCATATCCACTTCTCGGAATGCAACCTCGTCCTTCTTTGTCTTGAAAAGAAGCTTCCACATCACGTTGAGGCTTGTTCCTTGGTAGAGCCTGGTGAACATCGCCTCCTAATCCAGCTTGTACCCACATTGGAGTAGCTCGGATTTGGAGAGGAAGGGCGACGGAGGAGCATCACATGGACCACGTCCATCAAAGTAATGCCCAAATACACCACGGCCTTGAGACGACCCAGGATCACCTTCACCTCCTATTCATTCACCCTAGCGACATTCTTGTCTGTCCAGGAGAACAGTCTCTTCGGTGGTTTAGCCGAGAAGGCCGGGCCTTCCTTGTTGTCAGCCACGTAGAACCACTCCTGCTGCCAGAGCTTCATGGTTTTCCATAAACGTCCTCTTTGGCCACATGACCATCGGGATCTTGCTTATCATGGCCCCTCCACAGTTGGTGAGCTTGGAGCTACTACTATGCGTCTTGATGCCGAACACCTTGGGCCACAGCCCAAAGTGAGGCTCCATGCAAAGGAAGACTTCGCAGATCATGATGAAAGATGCTATATGGAGAATGAAGTTCGAGGCTAGATGATGAAAATCGAGCCCATAATAAAATAAAAGACCTTTGACAAAGGGATGCAGAGGAAACCCTAGAAATCGGATGAGGTGGGAGATGAAGACCACCCGATATCCCTTACAAGGAGCTAGGATGGCGGAGGCCGAACGGACCTCATTTGCAAGAGGGGAGACCGACACTTCGCCGTGGTGGGGCGATACCCGTCTGCCGGAGCTCGGTGATGGTGCCAATGGTGACGTTGGACGGCAGCCACCGCCCTCTCTTGCTAGCAGCCTCGAACTTCATTCTCCTTTTTTAGGTAATGGTGATGAAGACTGGATCAGAAAACAGATCTCGGAGTGGTGGAGCTTTTGGGAGGCTTTCTGGCAATGAAACTGGGGAATGAAAGCGTGAATGTAATCAATTCACCCCCTTTCCTTTTGTAGGTAAGTAAAAGACCAAAGGTTGCCCCACTGTGCAGTAAAAAATTGTCAGTTCCTGATACATCGTGTAGTATATGCGCGTGGGGATTGAGGCGTTCTTGTTGATGATATCACTAAAAATCCAAAGCACGATCTCTTTTTGATAAGACGTGCCAATGAAAACCGCCTTGGGCCATGATATACTTAGCAATAACTGTTGATGAGATGGCTCGACTTGGCTGACCGATGTGATGCTTTGGTTCTCATGCGAAAAAGCTATCAGGGTTTGACATAGTCAAAGCTCCTTGTAACAAGCCTTCATGTTTAAGCTAAAAGGATATCTCGGCCTACCAGATGGTAAAGTGTGCCGAGAATGGGGGGAGCTCGTTAAAGAATATCCCTAGTTATTTTGATGTAAAGCACATGGTTGCCATCAGGAAGGCAAAGAAGACCTCAGAGCCAAGCATATCCTCGGAATCGGGAACCAATGTGGAGGATGGAACTCGCCTACAAAGTCAAAGACTTAAAACTGTAACTTTGCTGGAGAATAGATGCCCGATGTCCTCGGCTTGAATACTAGTTCATGGGCTATTGTTGGTGTCCTAGACTAGGGGTACTTGTCACGTCAGCCCGCCAATGATGGGCCAGGCTGAGGACCCACCAATGACTAATGAATGGGCGATGCAGGCCCTGGTCCTCGGTGTAATCAAGATGAGAATCTTCAGAGACTTGGCGTACACTTCAAGACATATTTAAACTATCGGCATGTTTATCCCTAGATTGTAACCGACCATCTGTAAACCCGAGATACTCCTAATGTCTATATAAACCATGGGATTTAGTCGGTAGAGGCGTGATAAAAAAGGTTTTAGAGCTTAGAACTCTTTCATACGATCTCGAGGTAGATCAAACTATAATTTTGTACCCCTCACAATCAATATAGCAAAAGCAGGATGCATGATTTTACCTCCTCGAGAGGGCCCGAACCTGGGTAAACGGTGTGTCCCTACTTTCTCTTGTTATCACCTAGCTCATATCACCAAGCTTGGGACCCCCTACCTGAGATCCGCTGGTTTAGCACCTACAGGGAGCAAGAATTTTTTTTGGCCCCGTTGGCGGGGAGATTTTTCGAAAAAAACAGGTTCCTTCACACATTACTTTCTTGTTACCTATCTTGCTTAGTTATTTTTAACTTTTGCTTGCTATAAAATTAAGAATACCAAAATATCTTTAGTTATTGTTTCTGTTCTTGCTACAATCACGTCTACTTCTTAGAATAATTAGTTGTGTGATTTTACTAGTACCAATGATAATGATTTTGTTAGCACTCCTATTGCCCCTCCCGCCACTAGTGTTGAGTCATATGGTATTAAGCATGCTCTGTTAAGCCTTCCTATGAAAGATTAGTTGTCCAGAAATTACAACGAGGATGCTAATGATTTTGTTGAACTTTGTGATATGCAAAAATCTAAAGATGTGGACAATGATATTATAAAACTGAAATTATTTTCCTTTTCCTTAAGAGATAGAGCTAAGGAATTATTATTGTATTCACGTGAAAGTAACATTGATTCTTGGACTAAAATGTAAGGATGCTTTTATTGGAAGGTACTGTCCTCTAGGTAAAATTATTTTTTGAGAAATCAGATTATGAATTTAAATAAATTGATCAAGAACATGTTGCCCAAGCTTGGGAAAGGATGAAAACTATGCAAAAGAATTGTCCTACTCATGAGTTAAATATTTGGATGGTAGTACAAACTTTCTATGCAAGACTAAATTTTATGTCTAGGAACCTTCTCTACTCAGCTGCAGGTGGCACCTTCATGGGGATAACTCTTGGAGAGGCAACTAAACTTCTCAACAATATAACCGTAAACTATTACTAGTGGCACATCGAGCGAGCTCCAACTGGTAGGAATGTAAATTATGTCAAGTAAATCTCCCCGCTTAATGAAAAAGTTGATACTATTTTGTCCTTGCTTGCTACTAAACAAACTTATGTGGATTTCATTGACGAAAATATTAATAGACACCCGAAGGGATGCCTTGGAGAGGCGCCGCTTACATCTTAGGGAGAGAGAAGAAATGACACATCCTTAGACCTCTTCCAATGCATCGGTGCTTAAACGAGGTGCTAAGCACATTAAATAGTTTAGCAACTAAGGTCCCCAATGCATAGGTGTTTAACTTGTTGTAGCTAAGCATCCTTAATTTAATGATTTAGCAACTAAAGTTTTTCATGCATTGGTGGGCTTCTTTCATTTAAGTGTTTTTCCTAGGTTCGCGCGCTTGGCATTGTTTCTTCCTCGGGTCACCATACCCATCTCTCTCATCTTAATTACCTTGGCACATCAGATTTTTCACCTACATGGCAGCCTTAGCACATGTACAAGGTGGAGCACTGGGAGGGGCCTTATGGAGCCTAAGTGTCCGTTCGGGTTGTACACTTTAACGACGGTTCGTTAATGAGTAAAAGTCACGCGCTAATTTATTCCTAACAAATACCACCTAATCTTTTATTAGAGTATTTTATCTGATTGTGCTCAATTTTAAAAATTGATCAATGTGTGTATGTGTTGTATAGACAATATGAAATTACGAATGTTACAAAAATGATAAATACCACACTCTCCATCCAAACAAGAAATGGAATTATTGCTCCCCTTAGATTCCAAGTGCTAAATACATATCAAGCCAAACACTAGAAAATGACATTGAACCTCAATATCAGTATCTTCATATCTTGAGATATTTGACATTTGAGCCAATCCAATGGCAAGACCATTTTTCTCTTAAGCAATCCAGTGGCAAGACCTTTTTTGAAGATGAAATGGCAAGACCTCGAATGTCTACGTTCAAACAGAGCAATCCACCCACTCCACCGCACACAACAGGCCAATCAGGCCCATCCACTTGCACAGCCCGCAGTATGCTTCTTCTTCTATATCAAGAAATGGTACAGCGTTAAAGCCACCAGATCCCACGGCGCAGAACTCCCCCAAACCCCGAGACCCCAACCAAAATCCACCCCCGAACTAGGTCATCCATGGCTGGCGGCGGGCAAGCAGCGGTCTCGTTCCTGACGAAGGTCGCAAAGGTGGCTGCCGGGTTGGGCTTGACGGCATCTGCCGTCTCCACGTCCCTCTACACGGTGGACGGCGGCCAACGGGCGGTCATCTTCGACCGCTTCCAGGGCGTTCTCCCGGCGGTCGTCTCGGAGGGCACCCACTTCCTCGTCCCCTGGCTCCAGAAGCCCTTCCTCTTCGACATCCGCACGCGCCCGCACAGCTTCTCCTCCACCTCCGGAACCAAGGATCTGCAGATGGTCAGCCTCACGCTCCGCGTCCTCGCCCGCCCCGATGTGGAACGCCTTCCTGAAATCTTCACCAACCTCGGCCTCGACTATGACGACAAGGTGCTCCCCTCCATCGGCAACGAGGTGCTCAAGGCCGTCGTCGCCCAGTTCAACGCAGACCAGCTCCTCACCGACCGTCCCCACGTCTCTGCCCTCGTCCGTGAAGCCCTCGTCCGGCGCGCCGGCGAGTTCAACATCGTGCTCGATGACGTCGCCATCACCCACCTCGCCTACGGGAACGACTTCGCCCAGGCCGTTGAGAAGAAGCAGGTCGCGCAGCAGGAGGCTGAGCGCTCCAGGTTCCTCGTTGCGCGTGCAGAGCAGGAGAGGCGTGCTGCTATTGTTCGCGCGGAGGGAGAGAGTGATTCTGCACGGCTCATCTCAGATGCCACCGCTCTTGTAGGCAATGGCCTGATCGAGCTCAGGAGGATCGAGGCTGCTAAGGAGATAGCTGGGGTGATTGCGCGCTCACCCAATGTTTCCTACATCCCTTCCGGCAACAACGGCCAGATGCTGCTTGGGCTCAGCACTGCCCGGTGAATGAATTGCCACTTATCTTCCAGTTATCCTTCACTTGATTACAATACTTGAATAAGTTCAGATGCTTCGACATCGGAAAGGTGTGGCTACTCCCAGATGTGCCCACTCCCATTATCTGGTCCATCGAATTGCTGAGAGATTCGTGCACCCGTCTGATTGTGAGCAGTGTTTTTCCAGCAACACTGCGGGCAGCTCAGATCATTATGCTGAAAAGTACTAGTTCATGTTCTCCTTCGACATAGTTATGATTTTAGGATTTTATCGGAGAGTGGAGACTTTTATAATTGTGCTACTCATCAATTTCCAATTATGGAAGAGTCATTGAACAAATGTTGTATTTTGGTTGCCAACCTATGCTATATCTGTGCTTATTATTGCAGGGATATGGTCCTCTATGGTTATTGCTCAAGAGGCAACTTGGTTTTTGAATTATTGGTTTCATTTGTTGCCTTTTCTGATTAAAGTTCTAAGATTGCTTTGTTCTTGCATAAACGCGCAGCAAAATATTGCACTCGTTTTGTAAATAGGGTGAGCAAGCATGGGCTGCATTTGTCAACACTACATCTACTTGCAGTTAATCTTTCCCCGATTTTCGTTTTACTACTAGTATAGTACTAGAACTAGCTATTTGCCTGTGTGTTGCAACGAGGACATAAATATTCTAGTAGTTTAACATCAATCATATCCGATGTATACCTTACGCTCATTGTATTCTAGATTTTGATAAGATTTAATTTGATTTGAATACGGGTGGTGGAAGTCAATGAAAGTTTTCATTTAGTTGAGGTTTTCCTAAGTGATTTGGGTATGGGCAGGGAAGGCAAAGAAACTTACGATATTGGTAAGAATTGATTTTATTTGAATTGATTGAGTTAATGAATAAGTCCGTCTATGTTTTCTCAACATAGCCGGTCCCAAGCCCGGGTAAAGGAGGAGAGTTGTGATAGGCTTGGCGAGCCAACGTAAAAACTTAGCCAGTCTTATGGAGATGAAACCCAAAAGATATCCGTTGTGGTGTAACCTTCTCAGCGGCGTGCCACATTGGAACCCGGGTGTGGTGTCAAATGGGCAAGGGCCGGACCGTCACCCCCCCCCCCCCCGCCCCCAAGTGGCACGTCGTATCTTCGTCTGGATACGGTGGCAAGTGGGCGATGATCGAGTCGTCGCATCCTTAGTGGCGTGCTACATCGGCGCCCGGGTGTAGTGGAAAATAAGCAAGGGTCTTCGCATTTGACTCGACGAGTGCGGAGGGTAAGGAAGCTAGCCGAGCCTAGGACGATTCACTTAGATAGCTGGAACGTAGGGTCTCTGACAAGGAAGCTTCGGGAGTTAGTTGATGCAGCGATGAGGAGAGGTGTTGATATCATTTGTGTCCACGAAACCAAATGGAGGGGACAGAAGGCGAAGGAGGTGGAGGATACCGACTTCAAGCTGTGGTACACGGGGACGGCTGCAAACAGAAATGGGTAGGCATCTATCAACAAGAGCCTCAAGTATGGAGTGGTAGACATCAAGAGACGCGGGGACAAAAGTATCCTGGTCAAGCTAGTAGTTGGGGACTTAGTTCTCAATGTTATCAACGCGTATGCCCCACAAGTAGGCGACAAATGAGAACACTAAGAGAGAGTTCTGGGAAGGCCTGAAGGACATGGTTAGGAGTGTACCGACTGGCGAGAGGCTCTTCGTAGGAGGAGACCTCAATGGCCACATGGGTACATCTAACACAGTTTTTGAAGGGGTGCATGGGGGCTTTGACTATGGCATCAGGAATCAAGGAGAAGATGTCTTAAGCTTTGCTCTAGCATACGACATGATCGTAGCTAACACCCTCTTTAAAAAGAGAGAATCACATCTGGTGACTTTTAGTAGTGGCCAACACTAGCCAGATTGATTTCATCCTCTCGAGAAGAGAAGATATGCGTGCGTGCCTAGATTGTAAGGTGATACCTGGGGAGGGTGTTGTCCCTCAGCATAAGATGGTGCTTACCGAATTCCACTTTCGGATTCGTGTCGAGCGGGATAAGCCACTAGTAGAAAAAGGCCCATTTGTCCCGGTTCGGGAACCGGGACTAAAGGTTTGGTACTAAATCCCTATACCTTTAGTCCTAGTTCTTATACGAACCGGGACAGATGGGGCTCCACGTGGCCGCTGGGGCTTGCCCTGGCAGGGGGGCCTTTTGTCCCGGTTGGTGGCACCAACCGGGACCAATAAGCTACCACGCGTCAACATTTCAGGGGGCTAGGGTTTTTGTTTTTTTTTCTGAAGGGGGGGGGGTTGGGGGTTTTGGGGGGTTTTGTCGGGTTAATTTAGGTGTTTCATATATTGTGTTAGCTAGCTAATAGAGAGAAGTGTCCTCTCTTATCTCCGTGCTTGGTCGACGCTACGTACTATACGTATAGAGAGGACTCGACACGCTAGCTAGTAAGCAAATGAAGGAAACCATTAAGTACAGAAGATCGTCATGAACATATGCATACAGAGAGAAGTGATATCGACCTCTCCTTCTCCGAGAGATTGGTCGAACAACAACTTTTCGTATATCTATCCGACGCTACTGCTGGTTACATATATACAATATAAGATCTCTTACAATCCCCTAATATCTGAACTCAACTTCCACATGGTATTCTCCGACTTTATTGATGACGTGATCAAGAAAGAATCCCGCCAATTCCTCTTGAATTGCTTTCATGCGATCTTGTGGTAGGAGTTCATCCCGCATCTGCCACGTCTAATTTGAAGAAGGGGGTCAATACATATATATGAATGAAACTCAACACAAATGATGGTAATAAAATGAAATTGTGAATATTATTGCTTACGCACTTCATATTGTCTTTTAGAGTAGCCCCGCTTATTCTTGGCCGTCGCGTTGTAGATGAACTCGCAAACGTAGTATCCACAGTAATTATTCCCGAGTTCCTGCCACAAGCACTTTACGAGAAATAGAGGTCAATCAAACTGATAATAGAGCATTATAAATGGCATTGATGAAAGTAGCTAGAATCAACGGGAGATGCACGGGACTAGCTAGCTAGTAGTACTTACTTTCGGGTATGTAAATCGCAGCTCCCCCGGTAGTCTCGGAGCTTGTGCGGTGAATACTTTCCAAACCATGCGAGACAAAGAAAACAATTACTTGATATCAGGAAATGAACACAGTTGCCGATATGGTGCGATAATGATCGATTGAACTTACTTCTTGAGCATTTTAGTCATGTCCGCATAGTCCTCGGGATCTTTTCGTCTCGAGTCTAAGACAGTTACTAGTCCCTGCTCAAGCTTAATCTCTAGGAGAATATAGTGGAAGCTGCGCACGCATGCATAACTCATCAATTATATTACTATAACCTCAAGTAATAAGGGAAACCGAATATGCACAAGACAGTAACACTCACTTGAAGTTGTAAGGAAAGAGTATTTTATCTTTGTTTTGATTTTGAAGCAACGATTTGAGCAAGTTGGCCTCGGTTTCTTTGGCATGAAATTTAACCATAAATTCATCTATGAGATTTGTGTTAATGAACCCAATATCATAGATTTCTGCTTTTCTGCATTCGACGATCTTCAATCTGCCTAATATAGTGAGGATAATTATATATACATGCAATGAAAGGGCTGAGCTATATATAGAGACTTAATGACAGAAGTAGTACTTATAGACAGTAGCAAGTGACCGTTAATTTATCAAGGGCATTTTGATTGAAAAACTGGAAGAACTCCTCAAATGGAACAGACAACAGATCAATTCCAACGAGGTTGTGCTCCTCTTTAACTCTCAGCGTCAAAGTATCCTTCCCCCCAGACTCTCTGCAGGTTTTCTTGTACCAATCATGGAATCTTTGCATCATCGTTGTTAGAGTAGTTCCATCTTTGATGGGAGGCTTCCCGTACTGGTATTTGTGTTCGTCCACCTCCATTGTATCATAATGTGCATCGTCAGGCAGGTAATCTCCAAGATTGGTACCGGGCAAAATCCCTGGATGATTAGCGACGATATCGCTAGACACCTTGAGCGGGGGGCACGATTGGTTCGCTTGTTCGCCGAGCTAGGCAATTTTTTCCCAGCTCGTCGTTCTACTAACCTTCGATCATTGCAAGTACTTCCCGACCGCTCCGCTTCGATATATGACCTTTCAATAATGCGCTCATAGTTGGTTTTCGGCGAAGACGGTGGTGGTTTCTTCAGGGCATCGATAGTGTGCTTTGCTTTCACCGCATCTATCTTCTCCTCCGGAGGTGGATGTTTCTTAGCTCTTTGCATTTCAAAGAAGTCCTTCACATAGGCTTGACAGATCTCCTCGTTTTCCTCCGCGGTCATCTCGTATGGTAACTTCTCTACAGTCTTGAGAGATGGACCGAATCTGTATTGCCTCCCGGATCTGGCTGTACTGCTAGACGCCGGAGCAGACGGAGCGGCTGCTGCTGTCTTCTTTTCTTGCTTACGAGGCGGAGAAGAAGGACTACGACACGCCTGAGCAGCCGGAGGGACGGCAGGTCTCTTCCGCCCTTTCTGACGAGGCGGAGGAGGAGGCGGGCTGCTCGGACGCGCCAGCGCAGGCTGAGAAGGAGGCGGAGTGCCGCCACGCGCCGGAGAAGGAGGCAGAGTGCCCTGATCACTCGCCGAAGGAGGAGGCGGAGTGCCCTGACTCGCCGGAGGAGGAGGAGGAGGCAGAGGCGTCCAGTTCGGAAGGTTGATGAACTCCTTCCTCCATAGGCATGGAGTCTTCAGAGCAGAACCCAGCCGAGTCTCCCTTTCACCGGTAGGGTGGTCAAGCTCGAGCTCCTCAAATCCCTCTGTTATTTCATCCACCATCACCCTAGCATATCCTTCTGGAATCGGCCGACAATGAAAAGTTGCGCCGGGTTTAGGAGGTGCAACAGAGCCGACAGCCGCCTTGACTTTGAAGTTCTGCCATTGCGTCATAAGGTGGCAATGTTGAGACTCTGTGATAGCATCCACGGGGTAGCTAGCAGGAGCCGTGAAGACAGGCTCCTGAAGCAGCTCGGTGGAAGCCACGCTGCTTCTCCATTGAGATGGCGGGGTAGCTTTGGCAGGTCGCTTGCTGTGAACTGCTTCTCATTCCTCTAGCGCTTTTACCCTTGCGTGCAGCGCCTGCAGTTGGGTCTGCTCCACTTTCCTCCTCCTCTCCTAGCCTTTGTAACCACCTGCATCCGGAAACCCAGCCTTCCACGGAACGGAGCCTGGCGTGCCTCGTGTCCGTCCAGGGTGCTCAGGGTTCCCGAGGGCCATTGTGAGCTCGTCGTTCTCTCTGTTGGGAACGAACGTCCTTTCCTGCGCTGCGGTGATATACTCCTGAAGCTTCGTGACGGGTATTCGCAGTTGCTTGTTCGTCCAAACGCACTTCCCTGTTTCAGGGTCCAAGGTTCCCCCAACCCCGAAGAACCAAGTCCTTGAACGGTCTGGCCAGTTCAATGTCTCTGGTTCGACCCCTTTATCAAGCAGGTCATTCTCAGCCTTCTCCCACAATGGCCGGGCTTTGAGGTAGCCACCTGACCCCGTGCGATGGTGATGCTCCTTCTTCGCATCATTTTTCTTGTTTGTCGCTGATATCTTCTTACTCATGTCCAATGTCTTGTGGGCCACAAATGCGTCCCAGTGATCTCTGATCTTCTCAAACCGGCTAGTGAATTCTGGAGTCTTTTCTTTGTCGACAAATTTTGTTTCCAGCTCATTCTTCCACCTCCTGAATAGATCTGCCATCTTCTTAAGAGCATGAGCCTTGACCAATGGCTCTATAATAGCTGGCTTCTCTGGATCCTCCTCTGGTGATAGGGTGAAATTTGCCTTCAGCGCGGCAAAGATCATCTTTCTGCCTATCGTTGACATAAGACACCTCAGGGTCTTCCTTCTTAGGCTTATACCATTGGTGGATGCTGATCGGGATCATGTCCCTAACAAGAACCCCGCACTGAGCAGAAAATGCTTCCTTGGTCCGGATGGGTGCAATCGGTTGGCCATCGCGCGCGATTTCTGTGATCGTGAACCTTTCATCCTGGCGCAACTTTTTCTTCGGGCCTCGTCTCATTAAAGAAGTTTGGCTCGATCCAGAGGGCTAGAAAAGAAGAAAGAAGAGAGTTAATATGTGTACATACCAAAACAATTAATGCATCAATTAGCTATAGTCAGCACATGCTTAATTAATATATATACCTGGCCGAACTCCGCTCGGTCACCGGAGCCGTCATCACGGTGTCCTTCTTCCACCGGCATTCGGTCACCGGAGCCATCATAATCATGTCCTTCCTCCTCCATTGTTCGATCACCGTAGCCTGCTTCTTCACCCTGTCCTTCCAGACCATCGGTGTCGTTGAGATACGACAAGACATCAGCTCCGGCTGCAATTATGTCCCCGAACACCTGTTCTACTTCCTCATCTCGGCTGTGCTCCATAGTTTCTGCAAATATTACAACATGGCAGTTATTATACAAACATGACAGATGGATATATTAGTGGCAAACATAGACCTAGCTAGCTAATCACAACAAGGAATCATATTAGTGGCCTCGATGCTTCTCTAGGGTTTGGGGTGGGCTCGGCAACACTTCAAGGGTTCAGGGTGGCCTCGACAACGCTCTTTTAACTTGGTAAATTTGGGTGGCCTCGGCAGCGCTTCTAGGGTTTGGGCCGGACCGCCTCTCTCACGTTTGTCTTGCATCAAAGGATTCAACAAAACCATGTCTTCATCATTAGGCGAAAGTAACAGGCGCATGATGGTACGAAGTTCTCCAAAGTTGTTCTGGAACGGAGCCCCAGATAGGATAATTCGTCTTGTTGTACAAAAAGACGAATTATCCTATCCGAGACTCCGTTCTAGAATAACTTTGGAGAGCTTCGTACCATCATGTCCCGGTTACTTCCGGGTAATGATGAAGCCATGGATTTGTTCAATACTTTGACACAAGGTAACCTCTCGACCCCTCGGCGATCCTCGACCCTCGACCCTCGACCGCTCGGTGATCCACGACCCTCTACCCTAGTTCCCGACCCTCGACCCCCTCATGTCACGTTTGTCTAGTGTCAAAGGATTCAACAAAACCATGTCTTCATCATTAGGCAAAAGTAACAGGCGCATGATGGTACGAAGCTCTTCAAAGTTGTTCTAGAACGGAATCCTAGATAGGATAATTCGCTTTTTGGTACAAAGTTCAGCAAGAGGCTTCTGAATATCGCTATTTGGAAGGCCTTTGCTGAAATTCGTACCAAAAGGCGGATTATCCTATCCGAGACTCCGTTCCAGAACAACTTTGCAGAACTTCGTACCAACATGCCCCGGTTACTTCCGGCTAATGATGAAACCATGGATTTCTTCAATACTTTGACAGTAGGCAACCTCTCGACCCCTCAGCGATCCTCGACCACCCTCGACCCTCGACCCCTCGACGAACCTCGAACCCTCGACCCTCGACCCTCGAACCCTCAGGGACCCTCGACCCCTCGGTGACCCTCGGCCCTCTACCCTAGCTAGTTCCCGACCCTCGCCCCTCGAACCCTCGGCAACCCCTCCCCCCTCATGTCGAAGTTATCGGGGAGGGGGTATATCGACCCCCCCTCATGTCGAAGTTATCGGGAAGGGGGTATATCGATAACGACATACCCGATAAAAAATAAGAAGAGGAAGAAGAAGAAAAAAAAAGAGGAGAAGAAGAAAGGAATAGAGGAGAAGATCGAAGAAAAAAAGAAGAAAAAAAGAGGAGAAGAAGAAAAAATAAAACATTTTCTATTTTTTATTCTTCTCCTCTATTCCTTTCTTCTTCTCCTCTTTTATTATTATTTTTTCCTCTTCTTATTTATTTCTCCTCTTCTTCCTCTCCTCTTCTTCTCCTTTTTCTTTTCCTTCTTCCTAAACTAAACATAAACTAAAATAATCCTAAAACTAAACGAAACTTCTCCTCCTCCCTTTTTTTTCTTCTTCTTTTTTTTCATCGTAAAACTTTATGAACAAAAATACAACAGAAAAAAACCATAAAAATTCTATGAACAAAAAAAAATTATATGAACAAAATTACAACAGAAAAAAAATCATAAAAATCTATGAAAAAATGACATATTCTTTGCATATGAACATACAAACATTTGCATATTCTACAATAATATCACCAAAAAAATCTATGAACAGAAAAAAATTCTAACTTTTGCATATTCTTTGCATATGAACATACATCATCATCATCATCATCATCATCCTCATCATCATCATCATCATCATCATCATCATCATCTACTACTACTACTACTACAATATGAACAGAAAAAAAATCTATATATGTGAACAGGGCCGTCGCCGGCGTCGGGGCGGGCGGCGGCGTTGGGGCGCGGGGGGGTTGGGGGGGAAGGGGGAGAGGAGGGGGAACGTCGCGGTGAGGCTCACAGTGCAGGGGAGCGGCGGCGAGGTCGGGGGAGGGCTCGGCGCGTGCGATGGCGAGGTCGGGGGAGGGCTCGGCGCGCGCGACGGCGAGGTCGGGGCAGGGTTCGGCGATGGCGAGGTCGGGGCAGGGTGTGGAGAGGCCGGGGAAGGGGCGACGGCGATGACGAAGACGGCGGACGGGGGCAGGACAGCCTGGCGGCGTCGATGACCTCGCCATCGTCGGGCGGCAACTGGCGATGAAATCTAAAAAAGTGCTAAGTGCTGGCTTATATAGCAAAGGCTTTAGTCCCGGTTCGTGGCACCAACCGGGACCAATGCCACCCTTTAGTCCCGGTTGGTGCCACCAACCGGAACCAAAGGCCTTGTGCCACCAACCGGAACCAAAGGCCTTATATAGCAAAGGCCTCTGCTTCCCGCCCTTTGGGCTGCTGAAAAGAGACTAAAAGGGGGGCATTGGTCCCGGTTGGTGCCACGAACCGGTACCAATGCACCCCTTTAGTCCCGGTTGGTGCCACCAACCGGAACTAAAGGCCTTGTGCTGCCCGCGTCGCGGCCAAAAGTTTAGTCCCACCTCACTAGTTGAGAGAGCTCGAGAGTGGTTTATAAGCGCTGCTGCGCCCACCCTCTCGAGCTCCTCTCAACTGCAGGTTTTCGGGCCTAATTTGTCACTATTTGCCTGTGGGCCTACTGGGCCTGCTACGGGCCTGAATCCTGGCCCATGGTTGGGTTTCTAGTCGTATTTAGGCCATGGTTACCCAGTAGGTGGCACTTTTTTTTAATTTTTTTGTTTTCTGTGTTGCTTTATTTATTTTATTTTGTTTCTACTTACAACAAAATACTTACTGTTGCTATTTTTATTTATTTTATTAAAGTTTATTTATTTTACTTTAATTAAAGTTTATTTTGTTTCTACTTATTTATTTTATTAAAGTTTATTTTATTTTATTTTATTTTGTTTTACTTACTTATTTTATTAAATTTTATTTTATTTTATTTTGTTTCTACTTATTTATTAAAGTTTATTTTGTTTCTACTTATTTATTAAAGTTTATTTTGTTTCTACTTTTTTTATTAAAGTTTATTTTGTTTTATTTTTTTTGCTTTTTTTATTTATTTTATGAAAATTCCTTTTGCTTTTAATGTTTTGAACATAAAATACTTTGATAATTTTAGTTCCATAAATTTTATATAATTTTAGTTTCAATAGTACTAGAGGTTTATAAAAACTTTTTAGTTGATTCCTTTAGTACCGGTTCTAAGGCTGTTACAAAGGCATTTCATTTAGTACCGGTTCTAAGGCTCCCCACGAGCACCTTTAGTACCGGTTCGTGGCATGAACCGGTAATAGAGTTTTTTAGTTGATTCTTTCTGCAGCTATTTTTTAGTCCCACCTCGCCAAGCGAGAGGCACTCGCAGTGGTTTCTAAGCCCTGAGTGCAGAGACGATGAAGGAGAGGCACAATGCTCACCTGCACGTTGCTTAGCTTCAGGCCTTGTGGAAGTGGTGTAGACTGCATGGAACTATCAGGGTTTCGGACGAAAACTACACATAGCTCCGTGCAGTCTACACTATTTCCACAAGGCCTGAAGCTAAGCAATGTGCAGGTGAGCATTGCGCCTCTCTTTTATTTTTAATAACTTATTACAACTCCGGACTTTTTTTGTGTTTATTATGCACCATTCAAAGCCACGTTATCAACTTTCAACCCTTTCTGACTTCGTTTGTTATTTTTCATTCATTTACTGATTTGTTTAGAGAGCTATAAGACCCTGAAATTGAAAAACATTTCAAATGAACTCTGAAAAGGTTAAAAGTTGGCATGGTATCATCATTTCACCCACATAGCATGTGCAAAAAAGTTGAGAGGGTTACGGCAAGAACTGGATGCACTTCATGTACAAAACGGACAATCTCTTTCGAAGTATTGGGGTTTCGGACAAAAACTCGTCTGTTACAAAGGGATTTCATTTTTTTGAACTTATTTGAACTCCAGACTTCTTGTGTGTTCAAAATGCACCATTCAAAGCCACATCATCAATTTTCAACCCTTTCTGACTTCGTTTGTTATTTTTCATGCATTTACTGATTTTTTTGAGCTATAAGACCCTGAAATAGAAAAGCATTTCAAATGAACTCTGAAAAGGTTGAAAGTTGGCATGGTATCATCATTTCACCCACATAGCATGTGCAAAAAAGTTGAGAGGGTTACGACAAGAACTGGATGCACTTCATGTACAAAACGGACAATCTCTTTCGAAGTATTGGGGTTTCGGACAAAAACTCGTCTGTTACAAAGGGATTTCATTTTTTTGAACTTATTTGAACTCCAGACTTCTTGTGTGTTCAAAATGCACCATTCAAAGCCACATCATCAATTTTCAACCCTTTCTGACTTCGTTTGTTATTTTTCATGCATTTACTGATTTTTTTGAGCTATAAGACCCTGAAATAGAAAAGCATTTCAAATGAACTCTGAAAAGGTTGAAAGTTGGCATGGTATCATCATTTCACCCACATAGCATGTGCAAAAAAGTTGAGAGGGTTACGGCAAAAACTGAATGCACTTCGTGTACAAAACGGACAATCTCTTTCGAAGTATCAGGGTTTCGGACGAAAACTCATCTGTTACAAAGGGATTTCATTTTTTTGAACTTATTTGAATTCTAGACTTCTTGTGTGTTCAAAATGCACCATTCAAAGCCACATCATCAATTTTCAACCCTTTCTGACTTCATTTGTTATTTTTCATGCATTTACTGATTTTTTTGAGCTATAAGACCCTGAAATTGAAAAGCACTGCAAAATGAAATATGAAAAGGTTGAAACTTTGCATGGTATCATCATTTCAACCACATAGCATGTGCAAAAAAGTAGAGAGGGTTACGGCAAAAGCTGGATGTACTTCGTGTACAAAACGGACAATCTCTTTCGAAGTATCAGGGTTTCGGATGAAAACTCGTCTGTTACAACAGGCATTTCATTTATTCACATGTAACTGCAGTGATATTCTAGATCAAAGGCATCATCATAATAGTTGTGGAGAGAAAGTCTTCACTTTTTCTTCGCTTGTGTCCTTTGCTTATTGCGCCGTAACCATGGATAATCTTCATCGTTTATCAGGGTGCTTGGGTCAACCTTGACTTTGAAGGGAGGAATTTCACGAAACTTTTCATAATCTTCGGACATGTCTGTCTTGCCCTCCACTCCCATGATGTCTCTTTTTCCTGAAAGAACTATGTGGCGATTTGGCTCATCGTATGATGTGTTCGCTTCCTTATCTTTTCTTTTTCTCGGTTTGGTAGACATGTCCTTCACATAGAAAACCTGCGCCACATCATTGGCTAGGACGAACGGTTCGTCTGTGTACCCAAGATTGTTCAGATCCACTGTTGTCATTCCGTACTGTGGGTCTACCTGTACCCCGCCTCCCGACAGATTAAGCCATTTGCACTTAAACAAAGGGACCTTAAAATCATGTCCGTAGTCAAGTTCCCATATGTCCACTATGTAACCATAATATGTGTCCTTTCCCCTCTTGGTTGCTGCATCAAAGTGGACACCGCTGTTTTGGTTGGTGCTCTTTTGATCTTGGGCGATCGTGTAAAATGTATTCCCATTTATCTCGTATCCTTTGTAAGTCAATACAGTCGAAGATGGTCCCCTGGACAACGAGTACAGCTCATCACAAACAGTGTTGTCACCTCTGAGACGTGTTTCCAACCAACTGCCGAAAGTCCTGATGTGTTCACATGTAATCCAGTCGTCACACTGCTCCGGGTGTTTGGAGCGCGGACTGTTCTTGTGTTCATCGACATACGGGGTCACCAAGGTAGAGTTCTATAGAACTATGTAGTGTGCTTGAGACCAAGAATGCCCGTCCCTGCATATTATTGAGTCCCCTCCAAGCGTGCCTTTTCCAGTCAGTCTCCCCTCATACCGCGATTTAGGAGACCAATCTTCTTAAGGCCAGGAATGAAGTCAACACAAAACCCAATGACATCCTCTGTTTGATGGCCCATGGAGATGCTTCCTTCTGGCCTAGCGCGGTTACAGACATATTTCTTTAGGACTCCCATGAACCTCTCAAAGGGGAACATATTGTGTAGAAATACGGGGCCCAGAATGACAATCTCGTCGACCAGATGAACTAGGACGTGCGTCATGATATTGAAGAAGGATGGTGGAACACCAGCTCGAAACTGACAAGACATTGCGCCACATCACTCCTTAGCCTTGGTATGATTTCTGGATCGATCACCTTCTGAGAAATTGCATTGAGGAATGCACATAGCTTCATAATGGCTAATCGGACGTTTTCTGGTAGAAGCCCTCTCAATGCAACCGGAAGCAGTTGCGTCATAATCACGTGGCAGTCATGAGACTTTAGGTTCTGGAACTTTTTCTCTGGCATATTTATTATTCCCTTTATATTCGACGAGAAGCCAGACGGGACCTTCATACTGAGCAGGATGCAAAGAAGATTTACTTCTCTTCTTTGGTAAGAGCGTAGCTGGCGGGACCTTCATACTGCTTTGGAGGCATGTCGTCTTTTTGTGCAAATGTTGCAGGTCCTCCCGTGCCTCCAGTGTATCTTTTGTCTTCCCATACACGCCCAAGAAGCCTAGCAGGTTCACGCAAAGGTTCTTCGTCACGTGCATCACGTCGATTGAAGAGCGGACCTCTAGATCTTTCAAGTAGGGTAGGTCCCAAAATATAGATTTCTTCTTCCACATGGATGCGCGTCCCTCAGCGTCATTCGGAACAGATAGTCCGCCAGGACCCTTTCTAAAGATTGCGTGTAAATTATTGACCATACCAAGTACGTGATCACCGGTACGCATGGCGGGCTTCTTCCGGTGATCTGCCTCGCCTTTGAAATGTTTGCCTTTCTTTCGACATTGATGGTTGGTTGGAAGAAATCGACGATGCCCCAGGTACACATTCTTCCTGCATTTGTCCAGGTATATACTTTTGGTGTCAGCTAAACAGTGCGTGCACGCGTGGTATCCTTGTTTGTCTGTCCTGAAAGGTTACTGAGAGCAGGCCAATCATTGATGGTTACAAACAGCAACGCATGTAGGTTAAATTCCTCCTGTTTGTGCTCATCCCACAGACGTACACCGTTTCCATTCCATAGCTGTAAAAGTTCTTCAACTAATGGCCTTAGGTACACATCAATGTCATTGCCGGGTTGCTTAGGGCCTTGGATGAGAACTGGCATCATAATGAACTTCCGCTTCATGCACATCCAAGGAGGAAGGTTATACATACATAGAGTCACGGGCCAGGTGATGTGATTGCTGCTCTGCTCCCCGAAAGGATTAATGCCATCCACACTTAAACCAAACCATACGTTCCTTGGGTCACCTGCAAACTCAGCCCGGTACTTTCTCTCGATTTTTCTCCACTGTGACCCGTCAGCGGGTGCTCTCAACTTCCCGTCTTTCTTACGGTCCTCATTGTGCCATCGCATCAACTTGGCATGCTCTTTGTTTCTGAACAGTCGTTTCAACCATGGTATTATAGGAGCATACCACATCACCTTCACAGGAACCCTCTTCCTGGGGGGCTCGCCGTCAACATCACCTGGGTCATCTCGTCTGATCTTGTACCGCAATGCACCGCATACCGGGCATGCGTTCAAATCCTCGTACGCACCGCGGTAGAGGATGCAGTCATTAGGGCATGCATGTATCTTCTGCACCTCCAATCCTAGAGGGCATACGACCTTCTTTGCTGCGTACGTACTGTCGGGCAATTCGTTATCCTTTGGAAGCTCAAAACTGACAAGACATTGCGCCACATCACTCCTTAACCTTGGTAGGATTTCTGGATCGATCACCTTCTGAGATATTGCATTGAGGAATGCACATAGCTTCACAATGGTTAATCGAACGTTTCCCGGTAGAAGCCCCCTCAATGCAACCGGAAGTAGTTGCGTCATAATCACATGGAAGTCATGAGACTTTAGGTTTTTAAACTTTTTCTCTGCCATATTTATTGTTCCCTTTATATTTGACGAGAAGCCAGACGGGACCTTCATACTGAGCAAGCATTCAAAGAAGATTTCCTTCTCTTCTTTGGTAAGAGCGTAGCTGGCAGGACCTTCATATTGCTTTGGAGGCATGCCGTCTTTTTCGTGCAAACGTTGCAGGTCCTCCTGTGCCTCCGGTGTATCTTTTGTCTTCCCATACACGCCCAAGAAGCCTAGCAGGTTCACGCAAAGGTTCTTCGTCACGTGCATCACGTCGATTGAAGAGCGGACCTCTAGGTCTTTCCAGTAGGGTAGGTCCCAAAATATAGATTTCTTCTTCCACATGGGTGCGCGTCCCTCAACGTCATTCAGAACAGATAGTTCGCCGGGACCCTTTCCAACGATTACGTGTAAATCATTGACCATAGCAAGTACGTCATCACCGGTACGCATGGCGGGCTTCTTCCGATGATCTGCCTCGCCTTTGAAATGCTTGCCTTTCTTTCGACATTGATGGTTGGTCAGAAGAAATCGATGATGCCCCAGGTACACATTCTTCCTGCATTTGTCCAGGTATATACTTTCGGTGTCAGCTAAACAGTGCGTGCATGTGTGGTATCCCTTGTTTGTTTGTCCTGAAAGGTTACTGAGAGCAGGCCAATCATTGATGGTTACAAACAGCAATGCATGCAGGTGAAATTCCTCCTATTTGTGCTCATCCCACACACGTACACCGTTTCCATTCCACAGCTGTAAAAGTTCTTCAACTAATGGCCTTAGGTACACATCAATGTCGTTGCCGGGTTGCTTAGGTCCTTGGATGAGAACTGGCATCAGAATGAACTTCCGCTTCATGCACATCCAAGGAGGAAGGTTATACATACATAGAGTCACGGGCCAGGTGCTGTGATTGCTGCTCTGCTCCCCGAAAGGATTAATGCCATCCGCGCTTAAACCAAACCATATGTTCCTTGGGTCACCTGCAAACTCAGCCCCGTACTTTCTCTCGATTTTTATCCATCGCGACCCGTCAGCGCGTGCTCTCAACTTGCCGTCTTTCTTACGGTCCTCTTTGTGCCATCACATCAACTTGGCATGCTCTTCGTTTTTGAACAAATGTTTCAACCGTGGTATTATAGGAGCATACCACATCACCTTGGCAGGAACCCTCTTCCTGGGGGGGCTCGCCGTCAACATCACCAGGGTCATCTCGTCTGATCTTATACCGCCATGCACCGCATACCAGGCATGCGTTCAAATCCTCATACGCACCGCGGTAGAGGATGCAGTCATTAGGGCATGCATGTATCTTCTGCACCTCCAATCCTAGAGGGCATACGACCTTCTTTGCTGCGTTCGTACTGTCGGGCAATTCGTTATCCTTTGGAAGCTTCTTCTTCAATATTTTCAGTAGCTTCTCAAATCCTTTGTCAGGCACAACATTCTCTGCCTTCCACTGCAGCAATTCCAGTACGGTACTGAGCTTGTGTTGCCATCTTCGCAATTGGGGTACAACCCTTTTTTGTGATCCTCTAACATGCGATCGAACTTCAGCTTCTCCTTTTGACTTTCGCACTGGCTCCTTGCATCAACAATGACCCGACGGAGATCATCATCGGGCACAATATCGTCTGGTTCCTCTTGATCTTCAGCAGCTTCCCCCGTTGCAGCATCACCGTATTCCGGGGGCACATAGTTGTCATCGTCCTCTTCTTCTTCGTTGTCTTCCATCATAACCCCTATTTCTCCATGCCTGGTCCAAACATTATAGTGTGGCATGAAACCCTTATAAAGCAGGTGGCTGTGAAGGATTTTCCGGTCAGAGTAAGACTTCGTATTCCCACATATAGGGCATGGAGAGCACATAAAACCATTCTGCTTGTTTGCCTTAGCCACTTCGAGAAAATTATGCACGCCCTTAACGTACTCGGAGGTGTGTCTGTCACCGTACATCCATTGCCGGTTCATCTGCGTGCAGTATATATAATTAAGTGTGTCAAAAACCATTACAGAACATCATGGATAGATAAGTGACCAAATTAATAGAAGTTCATCATCACATTAAAACCAAAGTACATACATAGTTCTCATTGAACAACATATAGCTCTCCAGAGCATCTAATTAAACCATACATTGAAACTATGTAAAACATTTCAATGCAACAACAAATGCGATCATAATCGCAACCAAGGTAACAATTGATCCAACGGCATAATGATACCAAGCCTCGGTATGAATGGCATATTTTCTAATCTTCAAACGCATTGCGTCCATCTTGATCTTGTGATCATCGATGACATCCGCAACATGCAACTCCAATATCATCTTCTCCTCCTCAATTTTTTTTATTTTTTCCTTCAAGTAATTGTTTTGTTCTTCAACTAAATTTAACCTCTCGACAATAGGGTCGGTTGGAATTTCCGGTTCACATACCTCCTAGATAAATAAAATCTATGTCACGTTGGTCGGCATAATTGTCATAAACAATAAATGAACCAAATAGTTATAAAAGATAATATATACCACATCCGAATCATAGACAGGACGAGGGCCGACGGGGGCGGATACCAAAACCATCGCACTATATAATAACAAGCAATAATAAAATTAAGAAAATTAGACAAGTATCTATCTAAAGTAAGAATTTTTTCTTTCAGAAAGAAGATAAGAACAAGAGGCTCACCACGGTGGTGCCGACAACGAGATCGGCGCGGGCGATCGACGACGGTGAAGACGGGCATGGGACGTGACGGACCGGTAAACCTAGACAAATCTCGGGGAAATGGAGCTTGGAGGTCGAGCTTCGAGAGGAGAAAGCTTAACTAGTGTGGCTCGGGCATTTCATCGAACACCTCATGTGCATAGGAGGTGAGCTAGAGCACCACAAAGCTCTCCCCTCACCGGCCAAAAAAACAGAGCAGTGGAGTGCTCTGCTCGCGGGCGAGGGGTATATATAGCCACATCATTGGTCCCGGTTCGTGGCTGGAACCGGGACTAAAGGCCCCCCTTCTGTCCCGGTTCTAGGCACGAACCGGGACCAATGGCTGTGGCCCAGGAGCGAGGACCATTGGTCCCGGTTCGTGCCTAGAACCGGGACAAATGGGTCCACATGAACCGGGACAAATGCCTCCCGAGGCCCGCCCGGCCCCCTGGGCACACGAACCGGGACGTATGCCCCCCATGGGTCCCGGTTCGTGACAGAACTGGGACTAATGGGCTGGCCAGGCCCCAACCAAAGCCCTGTTTTCTACTAGTGAGCGTGCCAAAGTCGCTAGAACGAAATGGTGGAAGCTCAAGGGGGAGGTACCTCAGGCGTTCAAAGAGAGGGTCATCAAGGAGGGCCCTTGGGACGAAGGAGGGGATGCGGACAAGGTGTGGATGAAGATGACGACTTGCATTCGTAAGGTGGCCTCGGAGGAGTTTGGAGTGTACATGGGAAGGAGAAGCGGACCTAAGGATACCTGGTGGTGGAATGAAGATGTCCAGAAGGCGATTAAAGAGAAGAAAGATTGTTTCAGATGCCCATACCTGGATAGGAGTGTAGACAACATAGAGAAGTACATGATTGTGAAGAGGGCCGTAAAGCAAGCTGTCAAGGACATCTATAAGATGGAGAAGATCCAAGAGAGGAAGACAAGGGATGTTGGCCAAGTCAAATGCAACAAGGATGCAGCAGACCAACTCCTGGTGAACGATGAGGAGATTAAGCATAGATGGCGGGAGTACTTTGACAAGTTTTTCATGGGGAGAATGGGAGTTCTACCATTGAAATCGACGACTCCTTTGATGAGACCAACATGCGTTTTGTGCGGTGAATTCAGGAGTCCAAGGTCAATGAGGCTAAAAGGATGTAAAGAGGCAAGGCGATGGGCCCTGATTGTATCCCCATTGAGGTGTGGAAAGGCCTTGGGGACATAGCGATAGCATGGCTAACCAAACTTTTCAACCTCATTTTTCGGGCAAACAAGATGCCAAAAGAATGGAGGAGTATATGTAATGATGAAAATACCGGGCGGCTCAATGTTAGCCACGGTTCATCCCTCGTATATATATATATATATATATATATATATATATATATATATATAGCACAGAAGAATACAGGATTTGTTTACAAAAATACAACGAGACTGATATGGAAACTATCGATTCGGTGGTAGCTGGATGTGTACGCCAAGGTGATCTATAGCCGTCGTAGGATAGGACTCTAACACGCCCCCGCAGTCTGAACTGGGAATGGTAGTGACCTGAAGACTGGAGCGAAATTCTTGGAAAAGAGCTATCGGCAAACCTTTGGTGAATATGTCCACAAATTGCAAGGTTGATGGAACATGTAAAACGCGAACAGCTCCAATTGCCACCTTCTCCCGAACAAAATGAATGTCAAGCTCGATGTGTTTGGTGCGACAGTGCTGAACCGGGTTAGCGGATAAATAGACCGCACTGACGTTGTCGCAATATACGATAGTAGCACTCGAGATTGGCCTGTGAAGCTCCTGTAATAATTGATGAACCCAGCAAGACTCTGCAATGACCATAGCAACTGCTATGTATTCAGCCTCTGCGCTAGAACGGTAGACCATTGTCTATCGACATGAGGACCACGGGATGAGATTATCTCCAAGATACATGCAAAACCCGGAAGTCGAGCGACGTGTGTCTGTACATCCAGCCCAATCGGCATCTGAGTATGCCGTAAGTGAGTGAAGTACTGTGTAACGTGAGGCCATGGTGAAGAGTATCATTCAGATAGCGAAGGATACTTTTGATGAGAGAAAAGTGAGGTTCACGAGGGTCATGTATATGGAGACAAAGTTGCTGGACAGCATAAGCAATATCAGGTCGAGTTAGAGTGGCATATTGAAGTGCACCAGCTAGGCTACGATAAAGAGAGGGTTCATGGACCAAAGAACCAAGAGAAGAAGGGAGTTTGGCTTTAGTGTCAATTGGAGTGGTTACTGGGTGACAATCGCGCATGCCAGCACGAGATAAAATATCAAGAATATATTGCCATTGAGAAAGATGCAGACCAGTAGACGAACGGGTGACAGAAATACCAAGAAAGTGATGAAGTGGACCAAGATCCTTCATGGCGAACTCGCGCGCCATGGAGCTAGTGATAGTAGTAAGAAAAGATAAGGAGAAAGCGGTGAGAATGATATCATCGACATAAAGAAGAAGATATGCCATGGAAGTACCTTGCTGAAAGATAAAGAGAGACACATCGGATTTAGATTCGACAAAACCTATGGAACGAGCAAAGGACGCAAAGCATTGGAACCAGGCACGAGGTGCCTGTTTAAGACCATATAAAGATTTGAGGAGACGACAAACATGAGTGGGATGACGAGGATCAACAAAACTAGAGGGTTGTTGACTATAAACAACCTCAGCAAGATGACCATGAAGAAAGGCATTTTTTACATCAAGTTGATGGATAGGCCAAGACTGTGTTATGGCTAGAGAAAGAACTATGCGAATGGTAGCTGGTTTGACCACAGGGCTAAACGTTTCATCGAAATCAACCCCCTATTGTTGAGAGAAACCACGAATGACCCAACGAGCTTTGTGACGAGAGAGTGAGCCATCGGCATTGTATTTGTGATGGAAGATCCACTTGCCGCTCACAACATTTGCTCTAGCTGGTGGAGGGACCAAGGTCCAAGTGTTATTAAGTATAAGGGCATCAAACTCCTCTTGCATGGCTTGGCACCAGTTTGGATCGCGTAATGCTATAACATAGTTATGTGGAAGAGGTGAAGATGCTATGGCTGAGAGGTTTAGGCGATCGATGGGTGGGGGGATTAGACCAGAAGTGGAACGTGTGCGGTGTATAGGTGCTGGAGGAGGTGGTGGGACGGGAGTAGGCAGAGAGGTTGCGGGCACAGGCGGACTGAGGTGGTCCTAGTGGAGATGATGGGGAGACGAGGTCAGGTATGGGAGATGTTGGGTTAGTGGGCGCATGCATAGCGGGTTGATATACGGGTGGATCAAAGATTTCGGTGCAACGTGGTGGAGAGGGTGCTGGAGTTGGTTCATAGGGAAAGGTAGACTCTTTGAAAACTACAGGAAGAGAGATAATAATACGACGAGTGGTAAGGTCAAGGAAACGATGACCTTTGTGCCGTGAAGGGTAGCCAAGAAAGACACATCTAGTCGAACATGGAGAGAGTTTGTTAGCGGAGGTGGATGTAGTGTTTGGATAGCATAGGCAACCGAAGACACGAAGGCTGGCATATGGTGGTGGAGAGCCTAAGACTAGGGTATACGGCGTGAGGAATTGCTTTGAAGAAGTGGGACGAATATTGATGAGAAAGGTGGATGTGCGAAGTACTTCAGCCCAAAAGGATGGTGGGAGAGACGCTTGAATGAGGAGAGTGCGGATGACATTGTTGGTTATGCGAATTGCTCATTCGGCCTTGCCATTTTGTTGAGAGGTATATGGACATGAAAAACGAAAGAGAATACCATTGGCGGCATAGAAAGAATCAACCTTCATGTTATCGAATTCCCGACCATTGTCACATTGAACAGCCATAATGGGTAGATCAAATTGAGTGCGGACATATGCATGAAAAGTGAGAAACATGGCATAGACATCGGATTTTTTACGAAGAGGAAACGTCCAAAAATAATTAGTGTAATCATCGACTACGACAAGATAATATAAAAAACTAGATGTGCTGGGTACAGAAGAAGTCCAAAGATCACAATGTAGTAATTCAAAAGGTTTGACAGTATATGATTTGGATGGATAAAAAGGTAATCGGACGTGTCGTCCAAGTTGACAAACATGACAAAGAGACGTGATATCTTTAGGAGACGAAATATGTTGGTGGTGACAAAGATGTTTCATGGTGTGACTGCCGGAATGACCCAAACGATGATGCCAAAGGTCGAGGGAGACGGTGGTGATGTAGGATTCCGCCGATGGAGGTGGACATATGGAGTAGAGGGGTCCTGAGCTGTTGCATCGAAGAATCTCGGTCCGAGTAGGAAGTGCCTTCACAGAAAAACCTCAGGGATCAAACTCGATGGAAACATAATTATCAGTTGTAAGTTTACGAATAGATAGAAGATTTTTGATGATGTGGGGAACAACAAGGACATGATTTAAGCAGAGAGGGTTAGACAGGGTGGGTAGAGTGTGAGAACCGATGTGAGATATAGGGAGAGATGCACCGTTACCAACAGAGACCGTGTGAGAATTAGAATGGATGAAAGTAGAGAGTATACCAGGGTCAGATGCCATAAGGGAGGATGCACCGGAGTCCATGTACCACTCCTGGTTGCCAGGGAGCTGCATATTGTTGAGCGCGGTGATGAGAGCTGGGTCGACATGTTGATGGAAGCTGCTGTAATTTGCTGCAAGGTTGCTCATATTGTAGCTAGAAGGAACCGCATGACCAATGTTGTATATGCTTGTGGAGAATGTGCTGCAGGGCGAGGACCGAGTACCCCCGGAGTAGGAGCAGGAGCACGCCAGGAGCAAGGCGGCCAAGCGAGCGGTGGTGCGTGTGGTTGATGATGAGGCGACGACGTCTGTTGTTGGAGATGAAGACGCGGCGGCTGCCCGGTCCATGGGTTGTACATCCAGGGAGAGTCGCGCCGACCACGCCCACCATGGCCGCATCCGCGACTACTGTTGCTGCCCCCGCGACCACCAGAAGAAGGTAGAGGTCCAGGGCTGCAGCGACCATGAGAGAAGTTGTGGCCATCATTAGGTGGCAGAGCACGCTCGCCTCCTGCACCGGGGAGCACACTGTTGCCGCTGGTCCATAGAGCGGTGGAGGAAGAATTCTTGGCATCCGTCTTCTTCTGGGCTTCCTTGAGAACGAGCGTGGAGCAAGTCTGGAGAAAGGATGGAAACGACACTTGGAACGGCAGGAACGAATGTAGATGAGAGTATTGTTCATTGAGCCCGCGAAGCAAGCTGAGCACGAGGGTCTCATCGGTAACTGGCTGACTGACATCGGCGAGTGCATCAGAGAGGGTCTTGAGCTTGGCAATAATCGGAGATCATCAGGTCCCCTTGAGCAGTGTTGCGGAATTCGGCGTCGAGAGCCACAACACGACTCTTCTTGTTGTCTCGGAACAGATTAGCGATGGCGTCCCAAACTTGCTTGGCGGTGGAGCCTGGTGCCATGATGATGCCGAAAAGCTCGAGAGGGATTGAGCCATATATCCATGGGAGGACGGTGAAGTCATCATGGCCCCAAGCAGAGGTGAGGGAGCTGTCTGATGGGGTAGTCTCGGAGAGAACGTGAGCCGAAAGGCCATAGCGCCCGAGAGCGACGAGGAATAGCTCATGCCACTTCGTGTAGTTGGAATCCTGAAGATCAAGCGTGATGGGGACGAACATCTTGATGGAGGCGGCGTATGTCGATGTTGTAGGAGGGACGACGGCCTTCCCCCGTTCTTCGGCTTGGTGCTCAAGTTCTTCCTCGCGTGTCCGGATGATGGACTCGCGATTCTGGAGTTCCTCCGCAAGCTTCTTGAGTTCGTCGGTAGAAGCCATGGTGGTGGGTAGGGCTAAGGAGCGAAGCAGCAGCTACGTCTGCTATTGTTTAGAGGGAGAGGATCGACTGCCTGATACCATGTAATGATGAAAATACCTGGCAGCTCAATGCTAGCCATGGTTCAGCCCCTCGTGTATATATATAGCACAGAAGATTAGAGGATTTATTTACAAAAATACAACGAGACTGATATGGAAACTATCGATTCGGTGGTAGCTGGACATGTACGCCAAGGTGATCTGTAGCCGTCGTAGGATAGGACTCTAACAGTATATTAGTTCCAATCTGCAAGAACAAGGGAGATGTTCAGAGTTGTACTAATTACCGTGGAATTAATCTGATGAGCCATAAAATGAAGCTATGTGAGAGAGTCATTCAGCACCGCTTAAGAAGAATGACAAGCGTGACAAAAAATCAGTTTGGTTTCATGCCTGGGAGGTCCACCACGGAAGCAATTTTCTTGGTATGACAACTTATGGAGAGATACAGGGAGCAAAAGAGGGACTTGCATATGGTGTTCATTAACTTGGAGAAGGCCTATGATAAGATACCGTGGAATGTCATGTGGTGGGCCTTGGAGAAACCCAAAGTCCCAGCAAAGTACATTGCCCTCATCAAGGACACCTTTCGATATTTGGGGTCAATGCTGCAGGAGGATGGGGGATTGATGAAGATGTAAACCATTGAATCGAAGCCGGATGGATGAAGTGGCACCAAACTTCTGGCGTTCTCCGTGACAGGAGAGTGTTAAAAAAGCTAAAAGGAAAGTTCTACAGGACGGCGGTTCCCGCAATGTTTTACGGCGTTGAGTGTTGGCCGACTAAAAGGCGGCATGTTCAATAGTTAGTTGTGGTGGTGATGCGTATGTTGAGATGGATGTGTGGCTAGACGAGGAAGGATCGAGTCCGGAATGATGATATAGGAGAAAGAGTTGGGGTAGCACCAATTGAAGAGAAGCTTGTCCAACATCTTCTGAGATGATTTGGGCATATTCAGCGCATGCCTCCAGAAGCTCCAGTGCATAGAGGACGGCTAAAGCGTGCGGCGAATCTCAAGAGAGGTAGGGGTAGACCAAATTTTACATGGGAGGAGTCTGTTAAGAGAGAGCTGGAGGATTGAAGTATCACCAAAGAACTAGATATGGGCAGGGGTGTGTGGAAGCTTACTATCTATGTGCCAGAACCATGAGTTGGTCGCGAGATCTTATGGGTTTCACCTCTAGCTGACCCCAAGTTGTTTGGGACTACAGACTTTGTTGTTGTTGTTGTTGTTGTTGTTGTTGTTTGAGTTAATGCATAAGCTGCTTTTGGAAAGTATTGATTTTGTTTTGATTATTTCAAGTTATTCTATTTACATTGGAGATTACCAAAAAACCCAAAAGAAAAGTAAATTGAAGTGCGAGGCATGGGAAGGAAAAAGTCAAGTTGGAGATGACGATATCAACTCCCTTTTTTTAGACAGACCATCATGACTAGCTTTATTAATATGAAATAATAGATACATCGTCTATGATCTTACTGATCAAGACATATGTGGCTCGTTCATCCAAACTACTTGTCAGGAGGCTCGTTCATCCAAACTACAGAAATCTTATTACAATAACTAAATTTTGCTAGCACATGTTCTGCTTGATTAGACCATCTATAACAATGCTTATAGATTACCTTCCCAATTGATGTAGTTGTATCCACACACTCGGCAAAGATCCCTGCCGCTGCATTTCCCCATCTAGTCTGACCGCTACAAAATTCAATCAATTGCATCAAGTTGGACTCTGCTTCTAGACGGTTAAATCCAAGAGAATTCACAAGTGCAAGACCATCTCTCGTAGCTATAGCTTCAGTAGTAACTACATCGGAGGCAAAAGGAATAACCTTACAAGTAGCTGCAATGAAGTTACTTTTTTCATCTCCCCTTTTAATGGTAGAGATTATGTACATCAAAGGGTAGCTTGGTCGGGAGTTCTTTTATTTGAGTCTTTGTTAGTCCCATTGCGTTCCTTTTGCTTCAATTGTAAAAGGAAGAGGTATGATCACAATATGGGTACGTTTCCAGTGCGCTTTTCCTCTCCACGCCCCCTAGTTTTTGTACTTCTTTTAGTGTCAACCACAAAAACCAATGTAGTCCCTTGGTAAAGAAATATAAGAGCGTTTAGATGGCACTCTTATATTTCTTTACGGAGGGAGTACACATTAACTTGTACTCCCTCTATTCTATATCAATGTGGCTATCCAAGGCGCCGCTCCTGTACGCGTGTGATACGTCTTCAATGTATTTATAATTTTTTATTGTTCCATACTATTATAGTATCAATCTTGGATGTTTATATGCACTTACAAGCCGAAAATTGGCTTGGGCTCATAGGTGTATGTGCACCCATTGTCTAAATACATATTTTGAAAAGTTAAAAAATTACAAGGAAAAATCCCACGTGTAAATCCGGAGATTATATGTGTGCCCAAAGTTTTGGTGAAAAAGGACATTTTTGTGTATGTTTTTTTATTGTTTCAGTCATATTCTTAGCCAACTATTCACGTTTCCATCTGACTCTAAATGTGGAGTGATGTTTAATATATGTTCGATAAATCTTAGGATTCACACTGCCAAAAAAAGTCTTAGGATTCATTTTTCAAACATCAAGGACTTTAAGCATTGATTATCCTGATAGAAATTTAAAAAGAGAAACAAACACAAGCTAGAAAGAACTATTTTAGCACATTAACCCTGGCTGGGAAATGAAACACTGAAAATTGCAGTAATATTTGTAAGCGGTGGTTTTAGACTTGGTACGGTTGTATGTGACTTGGCAATAACTAAAAGAAAATTGAAAAGGAGGATACACCCCGGCCTTTGCATCTAGGTGATGCTATAGCCACTTTATTAATTATTCATAAAGACCTTACAAAGTAATACATTAGTAAGCCTGAAGCTACCATCTTGGCAACACCTGTCGCTAATCGTATGCCCTTGATGAAGGGGTGACAAATATCCACGCTGAATACCAAACAGTTACAGCAACAAAGCCTAACATCTAAAGACGGATGCCCCAGCCCAGCCACATACTAGGACTGTGTCACACATCGGTCCGACGCACTCTCCGAAGCCGCCGCCATCGTCTTCCACTGGTCCATCTCTAGAGCAGGTACTAACGCACTGACCTTGTCAGACCTGCCATCGTCGCAACCGTGGGGCCAGACAGTGCCATCATCCTGCATGTATCCATCCGCTCGCGCCTGTCGCCAAAACTCCGTAGTGCCATGCCGCCGGGATCCGCCATCGGCCTTGCGGTAGATGAAATACCGCTCCTTCTCTAGTCCCCTCCAGCCGGCACTTGCTCCAAAACGATGCCCCTAGGAGGGCAAACTAAAGGAAATATGCCCTAGAGGCAATAATAAAGTATTCTTTATTTCCTTATATCATGATAAATGTTTATTATTCATGCTAGAATTGTATTAACCGGAAACATAATACATGTGTGAATACATAGACAAACAGAGTGTCACTAGTATGCCTCTACTTGACTAGCTCGTTAATCAAAGATGGTTATGTTTCCTAGCCATAGACATGAGTTGTCATTTGATTAACGGGATCACCTCATTAGGAGAATGACGTGATTGACTTGACCCATTCTGTTAGCTTAGCACTCGATCGTTTAGTATGTTGCTATTGCTTTCTTCATGACTTAGACATGTTCCTATGACTATGAGATTATGCAACTCCCGTTTACCGGAGGAACACTTTGTGTGCTACCAAACGTCACAACGTAACTGGGTGATTATAAAGATGCTCTACAGGTGTCTCCAAAGGTACTTGTTGGGTTGGCGTATTTCGAGATTAGGATTTGTCACTCCGATTGTCGGAGAGGTATCTCTGGGCCCACTCGGTAATGCACATCACTATAAGCCTTGCAAGCATTGTGACTAATGAGTTAGTTGCGGGATGATGTATTACGGAACGAGTAAAGATACTTGCCGGTAACGAGATTGAACTAGGTATCGAGATACCGACGATCGAATCTCGGGCAAGTAACATACCGATGACAAAGGGAACAACGTATGTTGTTATGCGGTCTGACCGATAAAGATCTTCGTAGAATATGTGGGAACCAATATGAGCATCCAGGTTCCGCTATTGGTTATTGACCGAAGAGGTGTCTCGGTCATGGCTACATAGTTCTCGAACCCGTAGGGTCCGCACGCTTAAAGTTACAATGACATTTATATTATGAGTTTATATGTTTTGATGTACCGAAGGTTTTTCGGAGTCCCGGATATGATCACGGACATGACGAGGAGTCTCAAAATGGTCGAGACATAAAGATTGATATATTGGAAGCCTATGTTTGGATATCGGAAGTGTTTCGGGTGAAATCGGGATTTTTCCGGAGTACCGGGAGGTTACCGGAACCCCCCGGTAACTTAATGGGCCTTAGTGGGCCTAGGTGGAAGAGAGGAGAGGAGGCTAGGGCAGGGCCGCGCCCCCTTCCCCCGCAGTCCGAATAGGACAAGGAGAGGGGGGGCGGCAGCCCCCTTCCTTCCTCCCCTCCACCTCTTCCCCTCGTCCACTCCTAGTCCAACAAGGAAAGGGGGGGAGTCCTACTCCCGGTAGGAGTAGGACTCCTCCTGGCGCGCCACACCTCCTAGGCTGGCGGCCTCCCCCTTGCTCCTTTATATACGGGGGCAAGGGGGCACCTCTAGACACACAATTGATATACAATATTTTAGCCGTGTGCGGTGCCCCCCTCCACCATATTACACCTCGATAATATCGTTGCGGAGCTTAGGCGAAGCCCTGCATCGGTAGAACATCATCATCATCACCACGCCGTCGTGCTGACGAAACTCTCCCTCAACACTCGGCTGGATCGGAGTTCGAGGGACGTCATCGAGCTGAACATGTGCTGAACTCGGAGGTGCCGTGCGTTCGGTACTTGATCAGTCGGATCGTGAAGACGTACGACTACATCAACCGCGTTGTGTTAACGCTTCCGCTTTCGGTCTACGAGGGTACGTGGACAACACTCTCCCCTCTCGTTGCTATGCATCACCATGATCTTGCGTGTGCGTAGGAATTTTTTTGAAATTACTACGTTCCCCAACAGTGGTATCAGAGCCTGGTTTTATGCGTTGATGCTATGCACGAATAGAACACAAGTGAGTTGTGGGCGATATAAGTCATACTGCTTACCAGCATGTCATACTTTGGTTCGGCGGTATTGTGAGATGAAGCGGCCCGGACCGACATTACACGTACGCTTACGCGAGACTGGTTTCACCGTTGCGAGCACTCGTTGCTTAAAGGTGACTGGCGGGTGTCTGTCTCTCTCACTTTAGTTGAACCGAGTGTGGCTACGCCCGGTCCTTGCGAAGGTTAAAACAGCACCAACTTGACAAACTATCGTTGTGGTTTTGATGCGTAGGTAAGAACGGTTCTTGCTAAGCCCGTAGCAGCCACGTAAAACCTGCAACAACAAAGTAGAGGACGTCTAACTTGTTTTTGCAGGGCATGTTGTCATGTGATATGGTCAAGACATGATGCTATATTCTATTGTATGAGATGATCATGTTTTGTAACCGAGTTATCGGCAACTGGCAGGAGCCATATGGTTGTCGCTTTATTGTATGCAATGCAATCGCCATGTAATTGTTTTACTTTATCACTAAGCGGTAGCGATAGTCATAAAAGCAATAAGTTGGCGAGACGACAATGATACTACGATGGAGATCAAGGTGTCGCGCCGGTGACGATGGTGATCATGACGGTGCTTCGGAGATGGAGATCACAAGCACAAGATGATGATGGCCATATCATATCACTTATATTGATTGCATGTGATGTTTATCTTTTATGCATCTTATCTTGCTTTGATTGACGGTAGCATTATAAGATGATCTCTCACTAAATTTCAAGATAAAAGTGCTCTCCCTGAGTATGCACCATTCCGAAAGTTCTTCGTGCTGAGACACCACGTGATGATCGGGTGTGATAGGCTCTACGTTCAAATACAACGGGTGCAAAACAGTTGCACACGCGGAATACTCAGGTTAAACTTGACGAGCCTAGCATATGCAGATACGGCCTCGGAACACGGAGACCGAAAGGTCGAGCGTGAATCATATAGTAGATATGATCAACATAGTGATGTTCACCATTGAAACTACTCCATCTCACGTGATGATCGGACATGGTTTAGTTGATTTGGATCACGTAATCACTTAGATGATTAGAGGGATGTCTATCTAAGTGGGAGTTCTTAAGTAATATGATTAATTGAACTTGAATTTATCATGAACTTAGTACCTGATAGTATCTTGCTTGTCTATGTTAATTGTAGATAAATGGCCCGTGCTGTTGTTCCGTTGAATTTTAATGCGTGCCTTGAGAAAGCAAAGTTGAAAGATGATGGTAGCAATTACACGGACTGGGTCCGTAACTTGAGGATTATCCTCATTGCTGCACATAAGAATTACGTCCTGGAAGCACCGCTAGGTGCCAGGCCTCCTGCAAGAGCAACACCAGAAGTTATGAACGTCTGGCAGAGCAAAGCTGATGACTACTCGATAGTTCAGTGTGCCATGCTTTACGGCTTAGAACCGGGTCTTCAACGACGTTTTGAACGTCATGGAGCATATGAGATGTTCCAGGAGTTGAAGTTAATATTTCAAGCAAATGCCCGGATTGTGAGATATGAAGTCTCCAATAAGTTCTACAGCTGCATGATGGAAGAGAATAGTTCTGTCAATGAGCATATACTCAAAATGTCTGGGTATAATAATCACTTGATTCAACTGGGAGTTTATCTTCCGGATGATAGCGTCATTGACAGAATTCTCCAATCACTGCCACCAAGCTACAAGAGCTTCGTGATGAACTATAATATGCAAGGGATGAATAAGACAATTCCCGAGCTCTTCGCAATGCTAAAGGCAGCGGAGGTAGAAATCAAAAAGGAGCATCAAGTGTTGATGGTCAGTAAGACCACTAGTTTCAAGAAAAAGGGCAAAGGGAAGAAGAAGGGGAACTTCAAGAAGAACAGCAAGCAAGTTGCTGTTTAGGAGAAGAAACCCAAGTCTGGACCTAAGCCTGAAACTGAGTGCTTCTACTGCAAGCAGACTGGTCACTGGAAGCGGAACTGCCCCAAGTATTTGGCGGATAAGAAGGATGGCAAGGTTAACAAAGGTATATGTGATATACATGTTATTGATGTGTACCTTACTAATGCTCGCAGTAGCACCTGGGTATTTGATACTGGTTCTGTTGCTAATATTTGCAACTCGAAACAGGGGCTACGGATTAAGCGAATATTGGCTAAGGACGAGGTGACGATGAGCGTGGGAAATGGTTCCAAAGTCGATGTGATCGCCGTCGGCACGCTACCTCTACATCTAACTTCGGGATTAGTATTAGACCTAAATAATTGTTATTTGGTGCCAGCGTTGAGCATGAACATTATATCTGGATCTTGTTTGATGCGAGACGATTATTCATTTAAATCAGAGAATAATGGTTGTTCTATTTATATGAGTAATATCTTTTATGGTCATGCACCCTTGAAGAGTGGTCTATTCTTAATGAATCTCGATAGTAGTGACACACATATTCATAATGTCGAAGCCAAAAGATGCAGAGTTGATAATGACAGTGCAACTTATTTGTGGCACTGCCGTTTAGGTCATATCGGTGTAAAGCGCATGAAGAAACTCCATACTGATGGACTTTTGGAATCACTTCATTATGAATCACTTGGTACTTGCGAACCGTGCCTCATGGGCAAGATGACTAAAACACCGTTCTCCGGAACTATGGAGAGAGCATCAGATTTATTGGAAATCATACATACAGATGTATGTGGTCCGATGAATATTGAGGCTCGTGGCGGATATCGTTATTTTCTCACCTTCACAGATGATTTGAGCAGATATGGGTATATCTACTTAATGAAACATAAGTCTGAAACATTTGAAAAGTTCAAAGAATTTCAGAATGAAGTTGAAAATCATCGTAACAAGAAAATAAAATTTCTACGATCTGATCGTGGAGGAGAATATTTGAGTTACGAGTTTGGCCTACATTTGAAACAATGCGGAATAGTTTCGCAACTCACGCCACCCGGAACACCATAGCGTAATGGTGTGTCCGAACGTCGTAATCGTACTTTACTAGATATGGTGCGATCAATGATGTCTCTTACTGATTTACTGCTATCGTTTTGGGGTTATGCTTTAGAGACGGCTGCATTCACTCTAAATAGGGCACCATCAAAATCCGTTGAAATGACACCTTATGAACTATGGTTTGGCAAGAAACCAAAGTTGTCGTATCTTAAAGTTTGGGGTTGCGATGCTTATGTGAAGAAACTTCAACCTGATAAGCTCGAACCTCAATCGGAGAAATGTGTCTTCATAGGATACCCAAAGGAGACTGTTGGGTACACCTTCTATCACAGATCCGAAGGCAGGACATTCGTTGCTAAGAATGGATCCTTTCTAGATAAGGAGTTTCTCTCGAAAGAAGTGAGTGGGAGGAAAGTAGAACTTGATGAGGTAACTGTACCTGCTCCCTTATTGGAAAGTAGATCATCACAGAAACTAGTTTCTGCGACTCCTACACCAATTAGTGGGGAAGTTAATGATAATGATCATGAAACTTCAGATCAAGTTATTACTGAACCTCATAGGTCAACCAGATTAAGATCCGCACCAGAGTGGTACGGTAATCCTATTCTGGAGGTTATGTTACTAGACCATGACGAACCTACGAACTATGAAGAAGCAATGGTGAGCCTAGATTCCGCAAAATGGCTTGAGGCCAAGAAATCCGAGATGGGATCCATGTATGAGAACAAAGTATGGACTTTGGTTGACTTGCCCGATGGTCGGCAAGCCATTGAAAATAAATGGATCTTCAAGAAGAAGACTGACGCTGATGGTAATGTTACTGTCTATAAAGCTCGACTTGTTGCGAAAGGTTTTCGACAAGTTCAAGGGATTGACTACGATGAGACCTTCTCACCCGTAGCGATGCTTAAGTCTGTCCGAATCATGTTAGCAATTGCCGCATTTTAGGATTATGAAATTTGGCAAATGGATGTAAAAACTGCATTCCTGAATGGATTTCTGGAAGAAGAGTTGTATATGATGCAACCGGAAGGTTTTATCGATCCAAAGGGAGCTAACAAAGTGTGCAAGCTCCAGCGATCGGTTTATGGACTGGTGCAAGCCTCTTGGAGTTGGAATAAACGCTTTGATAGTGTGATCAAAGCATTTGGTTTTATACAGACTTTTGGAGAAGCCTGTATTTACAAGAAAGTGAGTGGGAGCTCAGTAGCATTTCTGATATTATATGTGGATGACATATTGCTGATTGGAAATGATATAGAATTTCTGGATAGCATAAAGGGATACTTGAATAAGAGTTTTTCAATGAAAGACCTCGGTGAAGCTGCATATATATTAGGCATTAAGATCTATAGAGATAGATCAAGACGCTTAATTGGACTTTCACAAAGCACATACCATGACAAAGTTTTGAAGAAGTTCAAAATGGATCAAGCAAAGAAAGGGTTCTTGCCTGTACTACAAGGTGTGAGATTGAGTAAGACTCAATGCCCGACCACTGCAGAAGATAGAGAGAAGATGAAAGATGTTCCCTATGCCCCAGCCCAGCCACATACTAGGACTGTGTCACACATCGGTCCGGCACACTCTCCGAAGCCGCCGCCATCGTCTTCCACTGGTCCATCTCTAGAGCAGGTACTAACGCACTGACCTTGTCAGACCTGCCATCGTCGCAACCGTGGGGCCAGACAGTGCCATCATCCTGCATGTATCCATCCGCTCGCGCCTGTCGCCAAAACTCCGTAGTGCCATGCCGCCGGGATCCGCCATCGGCCTTGCGGTAGATGAAATACCGCTCCTTCTCTAGTCCCCTCCAGCCAGCACTTGCTCCAAAACGATGCCCCTAGGAGGGCAAACTGAAGGAAATATGCCCTAGAGGCAATAATAAAGTATTCTTTATTTCCTTATATCATGATAAATGTTTATTATTCATGCTAGAATTGTATTAACCGGAAACATAATACATGTGTGAATACATAGACAAACAGAGTGTCACTAGTATGCCTCTACTTGACTAGCTCGTTAATCAAAGATGGTTATGTTTCCTAGCCATAGACATGAGTTGTCATTTGATTAACGGGATCACCTCATTAGGAGAATGACGTGATGGACTTGACCCATTCCGTTAGCTTAGCACTCGATCGTTTAGTATGTTGTTATTGCTTTCTTCATGAGTTATACATGTTCCTATGACTATGAGATTATGCAACTCCCGTTTACCGGAGGAACACTTTGTGTGCTACCAGACGTCACAACATAACTGGGTGATTATAAAGGTGCTCTACAGGTGTCTCCAAAGGTACTTGTTGGGTTGGCGTATTTCGAGATTAGGATTTGTCACTCCGATTGTCGGAGAGGTATCTCTGGGCCCACTCGGTAATGCACATCACTATAAGCCTTGCAAGCATTGTGACTAATGAGTTAGTTGCAGGATGATGTATTACGGAACGAGTAAAGAGACTTGCCGGTAACGAGATTGAACTAGGTATCGAGATACCGACGATCGAATCTCGGGCAAGTAACATACCGATGACAAAGGGAACAACGTATGTTGTTATGCGGTCTGACCGATAAAGATCTTCGTAGAATATGTGGGAACCAATATGAGCTTCCAGGTTCCGCTGTTGGTTATTGACCGGAGAGGTGTCTCGGTCATGTCTACATAGTTCTCGAACCCGTAGGGTCCGCACGCTTAAAGTTACGATGACAGTTATATTATGAGTTTATATGTTTTGATGTAGTGAAGGTTGTTCGGAGTCCCGGATATGATCACAAACATGACGAGGAGTCTCGAAATGGTCGAGACATAAAGATTGATATATTGGAAGCCTATGTTTGGACATCGGAAGTGTTCCGGGTGAAATCGGGATTTTTCCGGAGTACCGGGAGGTTACCGGAACCCCCCGGTAACTTAATGGGCCTTAGTGGGCCTAGGTGGAAGAGAGGAGAGGAGGCTAGGGCAGGGCCGCGCCCCCTTCCCCCCCAGTCTGAATAGGACAAGGAGAGGGGGGGGGGCGGCCCCCTTCCTTCCTCCCCTCCACCTCTTCCCCTCTTCCACTCCTAGTCCAACAAGGAAAGGGGGAGTCCTACTCCCGGTAGGAGTAGGACTCCTCCTGGCGCGCCACACCTCCTAGGCCGGCGGCCTCCCCCTTGCTCCTTTATATACGGGGGCAGGGGGGCACCTCTAGACACACAATTGATATACGATATTTTAGCCGTGTGCGGTGCCTCCTCCACCATATTACACCTCGATAATATCGTTGCGGAGCTTAGGCGAAGCCCTGCGTCGGTAGAACATCATCATCGTCACCACGCCGTCGTGCTGATGAAACTCTCCCTCAACACTCGGCTAGATCGGAGTTCGAGGGACGTCATCGAGCTGAACGTGTGCTAAACTCGGAGGTGTCGTGCGTTCGGTACTTGATCGGTCAGATCGTGAAGACGTACGACTACATCAACCGCGTTGTGTTAACGCTTCCGCTTTCGGTCTACGAGGGTACGTGGACAACACTCTCCCCTCTCGTTGCTATGCATCACCATGATCTTGTGTGTGTGTAGGATAATTTTTGAAATTACTACGTTCCCCAACACAAACGACACCAAAGGCGCCGTCATCGTCCGATCCGGGCGACCCAGATCTAGGGTTTCCCCCGGAGCATCCCGAGCCTGATGACACAAACTTCAACGATGATGCCTCAACAAGGAAACGACATCGGAGACGCTGCCATCGTCTGCCATGACCGAAGTCGGCATAATTTTCATCGGTAGTTGCGCCACCAATTCGTACACCGCCGGCGTCGCTGGTCCCTTCCACCTGAGCAAACTCCAAAGACGATGCCCTCAAGAGGGACTATGATACGAAAGCTGAAAGAGCATGCGGTGCCTCCATGTTTGGTTTTGGTAATTGATGATAATCTCTATGGACTAATGGTTGCCTTGAGTTATATTTGAAGGATTTGTCCATAGGCTTTTCTTGAAGTCCATGTGTTGGTTTCAAGGATTTTATGAGATGACCAAGGTACTATTCAAGGAATTATCCAAAGAGTGGTCATATAGAAGACATGATACAAGGTTGATCAAGACTAAGTCAAAGATTGAATCAAGTTGATCAACACACAAAGCACACAATATGTACCGAGAGGGATCAAGTGATCCCACGATGTGGTAAGCATTTTCCATTACGCTTTGTGTAATAACCCATGGTTTACGTGAGAGTTCTATGTGGGGTTAGCTATGTTTCCATGGGTTTGCGTAAAGATGAAGGTCTCATACAACCCATGGAGGATGACATCAAGTGGTGGCCATCATCAAGATTGCAGTGTGCAAGTTCAAGTGGAGCATCACAAAGAGATCATCCTTGAAGCTTGCCATCCATTGTGGTGTCAATGGACTTGTGAAGATGTGCCGAAGAGTGGCTCACCCATAGTGGAGTATGGGGGAGCAATCAACTAGTCTTCGTCGAGCCAACGCAATCAAGAAAGGTGGTCTAACTTGAGGGAGTCAAGATCATCATCATCTAGCTCAACTGGACTATGTGCAAATCAAAGGTTTGCCCTTGATAGGTTTATGTTTTACCGGTCTCATGGTGGTAGTTGAGAGACCAGGTTATAGGATCAGTTGTCGTACTATCAAGGGGGGCTCTCGATGAGTAGCTTGATCATATCGTTCGTAGAGAGATCAAACCATTGCATCCTTGCATCATCTTTCTTGGTTCTTGTTTGGTATTTCTCTTGGTGAGTTGTAGAGTTTATGGTCATCTTCATGACAAGCTCGAGTTCATCGAAAACGGAGTTCACATGCATCTTCTATGATGTTTTCGATGTTGGAGGTTATGCCGGTTCTTCTCGGTTGGAGGTTTCACTCCTCTATATCTTAGGCATACCTCCCTGCCTCTTCTTCTTCTATAACTAGCCGTTGTTTGGATGCTACTTGTCGTCATCTATCCAACAAGCTTGAGTTTGCTCAATTCGGAGCTCATTTGTAGAAGTTGTGGCAGTTCCGACTTTCTTGCATCCTCTATTTTCTCTGTTGTGTTCCTGAAAGCCTCAAGCAGTAGTACTACTCTCTCGAGCGATAGTACCTCTTGTAAGTGACAGTACCGCGGCCCCGTGCCGCGCGTAGTACCGCTGCCTCTAGGGATGCAATTTTTCGTGTCGGATTTCGCGGTTGTAGAGAGGTAGTAGCGACCGGCAGTACCTCTTATAAGCAATACTACCTCTCTCGGCGGTACTACCTCTCCCCCGAGTGGTACTACCTCTCTAGCACAACTACAACTTGTGTTTTTCTGTCTCCCGATGTTTTGACCGTGCTTAGCGGTAGTACCACTCCTCCGAGTGGCAGTGTCGCTTGTGCACGACCTGAGTGCCTAACGGTTGATTCGGGGAGTGCCTATAAAAGAGGGTCTTCTTCCCCAATGAACCTTATCTTTTGAGCTCGCATTTGCCCCACCCCCACATTGTTGACCTTCTTCGAGCTTGCTATCTCTCAATCCCTCCATGGATTCTTGCTAGTTTTGGGGGGAAAAGAGAGAGGAGATCTTGATCTATGTTTCCACCAATCACTTTCTCCTCTATGTGAGGGGAACCCCTTGGATCCAGATCTTGGAGTTCTTGGTGTTCTCCTTCTTGTTCTTCCTCTCATTTTTCTCCATAGCTTTCATTGCTTTGGTGGGATTCGAGAGTGAGGGACTTGGACACTCCGTGTGCCCTTGCCATTGCATTTGGTGCATAGGTTTGAGTTCTCCACGGTGATACGTGGAAGTTACTAGTTGATAACCTTATTACTCTTGGGTGCTTGGTACCCTTGAGCTTGTTCCTCTTGGGTGTTTGGGCGCCCTAGACGGTTTGTGGGGCTTCAGATCTCAATCATTGTGGTGTAAAGCTCCGGGCAAGCGTTGGGGTCTCCAATTAGGTTGTGGAGATCGCCCCGAGCAATTTGACGGGAACTAGTTACCACCCCCAAGGGTTGCCAAAGTGTACGGGTTCACTGACCGCCCCCAAGGGTTGCCAAAGTGTACGGGTTCAGTGACCGCCCTCAAGGGTCCCTTAGTGGAATCACGACATCTTGCATTGTGTGATGGCGTGAGGAAATTATGGTGGCCCTAGTGGCTTCTCGGGGAGCATTGTGCCTCCACACCGCTCCAAATGGAGATTAGCATCCGCAAGGGTGTGAACTTCGGGATACATCGTCGTCTCCGCGTGCCTTGGTTATCTCTTACCCGAGCCATTTACTTATGCACTTTACTTTTTGATAGTCATAGTGTTTCATGTTGTATATCTTGCAATCACTTAGTTGTTTATCTTGCTTAGCATAAGTTGTTGGTGCACATAGGTGAGCCTAGTTGTTATAGGTTTTGTGCTTGACAAATTAACCGCTAGGTTTATTCCGCATCTATTCAAGCCTAAACCATAATTATTTTAAAGAGTCTATTCACCCCCCCTCTAGGCGACATCCTCGATCTTTCAAAAGCACTGTCATCGCTCGATCCCAGTGACATCTAGGGTTTCTCCCGGAGTTGCCCATGGTGACAAGGACCTAGACCATCACAACTTTTTGCTCATTTATTCAAATCCAACGAAACAACCGCCAAATTCTTCGTCTTGATCCCCTCTATTCAGATAAACAACTTGAACATGATTTTGAGAATTTCAAATTTGGTTTCAAGTAGATTTGGATTTGAACTTCTTTTGATCGTAGTTTGTGTTTCGTAGCTCCGATTCGATTGATTCTTTTTGCAAATCGAAGCTCTTCACTTGAATTTTTTGTTTAGATCTTTTATTTTGGTTTTACCTTTGCATCTTCTGCTTGAGTGCTTATGTATGCTATTTGTCGGCGTTCTGGGAATGGGGGGGGTCCCCAGACTTGCCTGCCTGCGGCCCACGGCGTGGCTATGCTAGCAGGCCTGTACGGCCCATCTTCATCAACAAGGCATTCAAGACCCTCGCGAGGGGCCAAGCCTCGCGAGGCGGACGACGCAAGACCTCCTCAGGAGCGGCCTCGCCAGGCAGGCTCGCGGAGGGGCAGAGAGATCAAGGCAAGGCAAACCTCGCGAGGTTCTCGTGATGTGAGCCATGACGATCGAGACTAGGCGGGCGCCAGGCGGGCGCCAGCGCGCGTAGCGTCCTTGTTTCCTCTTTGGTGCTAAGGAGGCAAGCGCAGGCGCGGAGTACCGAGGCATCAAGCAAAGGTTTCCACATCGGTGCAACGAGACCAAGACCAGCAGGACGGCAAGACGGAGGTCACCGTGGAGCCCAAGGCGGCGTCACCACCAAAGCCTTTTGCAGGCGAAGACCGCTTTTGTCAAGATAAGCTGTACTAGCTATCCCCTTTCAAATTAGCCATTGTTGGCTCCCTTCCCGCTCAATATTTGGGGAGAGGACCAGGGCCTATATAAGTAGAACTAGCCACCACTATAGGAAACAACTCATTCGGAGGCATCTCATCTCATCTTGAGTAATCCTCACACACACAAGTTCGCCAAGCACAAGAACACCTCAACCTCAGGTGGCTGTTCTTCCCCTTGTACTGTTCATCACCAGCCCAAGAGGCAATCCACCACCACCACACTGGAGTAGGGTATTACACCACAACGGTGGCCCGAACCAGTATAAATCTTGTGTCCCTTGTGCTGTGAGTTGGTGAGTTCGTTCTTGAGATCTTAGCCAGTTAGGACGTGGATCGGTAGGGAGGAAATCTTCGCGCGCACCCCAGTGTTCGAACCTTGAGGGTTTCGCCGGAACCCGTGATCCGACATTTGGCGCGCCAGGTAGGGGTGCGCCGAAGCTTCCTTTCCGTCGCTCCGCGTCCAGTTGCTCCATCGTCTGTTGGAAATATGCCCTAGAGGCAATAATAAAATGGTTATTATTGTATTTCCTTGTTCATGATAGTTGTCTATTGTTCATGCTATACTTGTATTAACTGGAACCCGTAATACATGTGTGAATACATAGACCACAACATGTCCCTAGTAAGCCTCTAGTTGACTAGCTCGTTGATCAATAGATGGTTATGGTTTCCTGACCATGGACATTGGATGTCATTGATAACGGGATCACATCATTAGGAGAATGATGTGATGGACAAGACCCAATCCTAAGCATAGCACAAGATCGTGTAGTTCGTTTGCAAAGAGCTTTTCTAATGTCAAGTATCGTTTCCTTAGACCATGAGATTGTGCAACTCCCGGATACTATAGGAATGCTTTGGGTGTACCAAACGTCACAACGTAACTGGGTGGCTATAAAGGTGCACTATAGGTATCTCCGAAAGTGTCTGTTGGGTTAGCACGAATTGAGACTGGGATTTGTCACTCCGTATGACAGAGAGGTATCTCTAGGCCCACTCGGTAATGCATCATCATAATGAGCTCAATGTGACTAAGGAGTTAGCCACGGGATCATGCGTTACGGAACGAGTAAAGAGACTTGCCGGTAATGAGATTGAACAAGGTATAGGGATACCGACGATCGAATCTCGGGCAAGTAACATATCGATAGACAAAGGGAATTGTATACGGGATTGATTGAATCCCCGACATCGTGGTTCATCCGATGAGATCATCGTGGAACATGTGGGAGCCAATATGGGTATCCAGATCCCGCTATTGGTTATTGGCCGGAGAGGTGTCTCGCTCATGTCTGCATGGTTCACGAACCCGTAGGGTCTACACACTTAAGGTTCGGTGACGCTAGAGTTGTTATGGGAAATAGTATGTGGTTACCGAAGGTTGTTCGGAGTCCCGGGTGAGATCCCGGACATGACAAGGAACTCCGGAGTGGTACGAAGGTGAAGATCGATATATTGGACGAAGGGTATTGGAGTCCGGAATTGTTCTGGGAGTACCGGGTGACGACCAGCGTGACCGAAAGGTGTTTCGGAGGCCCCGACAAGCGTTGGGGGGCCTTATGGGCCAAGGGGAGGGGGCACACCTGCCCACTAAGGGGCTGTGCGCCCCTCCCAACCCCTCTCACGTAACGTGGAGAGGTGGGGGCGCCTCCCCTAGGGCAGCCACCCCTCCCGGCTTGGGGGGCAAGTTTCCCAAGGGTGGGGGCGCCCAAACCCATCTAGGGTTTCCCCTGGCCGCCGCCTCCTCCTCTAGATCCATCTAGAGGGGCCGGCCCCCTTTTCCCTTCCCCCTATATATAGTGACGGGGTGGGAGGGCAGCCACACCCCTTCCCTTGGCGCAGCCCTCTCCTCCTCCTCCGTAGTGCTTGGCGAAGCCCTGCCGGAGAACCACGAGCTCCATTGCCACCATGCCGTCGTGCTGCTGGAGTTCTCCCTCAACTTCTCCTCTCCCCTTGCTGGATCAAGAAGGAGGAGACGTCCCCGGGCTGTACGTGTGTTGCACGCGGAGGCGCCTTCCGTTCGGCGCTAGATCGGATCTTCTGCGATTTGAATCGCCGCGAGTACGACTCCATCAACCGCGTTCTTGTAACGCTTCCGCTTAGCGATCTTCAAGGATATGAAGATGCACTACCTCTCTCTCGTTGCTAGCATCTCCTAGATTGATGTTGGTGACACGTAGGAAAAATTTGAATTATTACTACGTTCCCCTACAGTGGCATCATGAGCTAGGTCTATGCGTAGATTCTATGCACGAGTAGAACACAAAGTAGTTGTGGGCGATTATTTGTTCAATTTGCTTACCGTTACTAGTCTTATCTTGATTCGGCGGCATTGTGGGATGAAGCGGCCCGGACCGACCTTACACGTACACTTACGTGAGACAGGTTCCACCGACTGACATGCACTTGATGTATAAGGTGGCTAGCGGGTGTCTGTCTCTCCCACTTTAGTCGGACCGGATTCGATGAAGAGGGTCCTTATGAAGGGTAAATAGCAATTGGCATATCACCGTTGTGGCTTTTGCGTAGGTAAGAAACGTTCTTGCTAGAAACCCATAGCAGCCACGTAAAACATGCACCAACGATTAGAGGATGTCTAACTTGTTTTTGCAGGGTATGCTATGTGATGTGATATGACCAAAAGGATGTGATGAATGATATATGTGATGTATGAGATTGATCATGTTCTTGTAATAGGAATCACGACTTGCATGTCGATGAGTATGACAATCGGCAGGAGCCATGGGAGTTGTCTTAATTTATTGTATGACCTGCGTGTCAATGAAAAATGCCATGTAATTACTTTACTTTATTGCTAACCGTTAGCCATATTAGTAGAAGTAATAGTTCGCGAGGTAACTTCATGAAGACACGATGATGGAGATCATGGTGTCATGCCGGTGACGAAGGTGATCATGCCGCGCCTCGAAGATGGAGATCAAAGGCGCAAGATGATATTGGCCATATCATGTCACTTTATGATTTGCATGTGATGTTTGTCATGTTTACATCTTATTTGCTTAGAACGACGGTAGCATAAATAAGATGATCCCTCACTAAAATTTCAAGAGATGTGTTCCCCGTAACTGTGCACCGTTGCGAAGGTTCGTTGCGAAGCACCACGTGATGATCGGGCGTGATAGATTCTAACATTCGCATACAACGGGTGTAAGCCAGATTTACACATGTGAAACACTTAGGTTGACTTGACGAGCCTAGCATGTACAGACATGGCCTCGGAACACAAGAGACCGAAAGGTCGAACATGAGTCGTATAGTAGATACGATCAACATGGAGATGTTCACCGTTGATGACTAGTCCGTCTCACGTGATGATCGGACATGGTCTAGTCGATTCGGATCATGTATCACTTAGATGACTAGAGGGATGTCTATCTAAGTGGGAGTTCATTAAATAATCAGATGAACTTAATTGTCATGAACATAGTCAAAAGGTCTTTGCAAATTATGTCATAGCTTACGCTTTAGTTCTACTGTTTAAGATATATGTTCCAAGAGAAAATTTAGTTGAAAGTTGACAGTAGCAATTATGCGGACTGGGTCCGTATACTGAGGATTGTCCTCATTGCTACACAGAAGGCTTATGTCCTTAATGCACCGCTCGGTGTGCTGAACCTCGAGCGTCGTCTGTAGATGTTGCGAAACATCTGACATACACGTTTTGATGACTACGTGATAGTTCAGTTCATAATGCTAACGGTTTAGAATTGACGTGCCAAAGACGTTTTTGAAACATCACAGAACATATGAGATGTTCCAAGGACTGAAATTGGGATTTCAGGCTCGTGCCCACGTCAAGAGGTATGAAACCTCTGACAAGTTTCTTAAGCCTGCAAACTAAGGGAGAAAAGCTCAATCGTTGAGCATGTGCTCAGATTGTCTGAGTACTACAATCGCTTGAATCGAGTGGGAGTTAATCTTCCAGATGAGATAGTGATGGTTCTCCAAAGTCACTGCCACCAAGCTACTAGAGCTTCGTGATGAACTATTACATGTCAGGGATAGATATGATGATCCTTGAGCTATTCGCGATGTTTGACACCGCGAAAGTAGAAATCAAGTAGGAGCATCAATTGTTGATGGTTAGTAAAACCACTAGTTTCAAGAAGGGCAAGGGCAAGAAGGGATACTTCATGAAACGCAAATCAGTTGCTGCTCTAGTGAAGAAACCCAAGGTAGAACCCAAACCCGACACTAAGTGCTTCTGTAATGAGGGGAACGGTCACTGAAGCAGAACTACCCTAGATACTTGGTAGATGGGAAGGCTGGTAAGGTCGACAGAAGTATATTGGATATACATTATATTAATGTGTACTTTACTAGTACTCCTAGTAGCACCAGGGTATTAGATACCGGTTCGGTTGCTAAGTGTTGGTAACTCGAAATGAAAGCTACGGAATAAACGGAGACTAGCTGAAGGTGAGATGACGATATGTGTTGGAAGTGTTTCCAAGGTTGATGTGATCAAGCATCGCATGCTCCCTCTACCATCGAGATTGGTGTTAAACCTAAATAATTGTTATTTGGTGTTTGCGTTGAGCATAGACATGATTGGATTATGTTTATCGCAATACGGTTATTCATTTAAGGAGAATAATGGTTACTCTGTCTATTTGAATAATACCTTCAATGGTCTTGCACCTAAAATGAATGGTTTATTGAATCTCGATCGTAGTGATACACATGTTCATGCCAAAAGATATAAGATAGTAATGATAGTACCACATACTTGTGGCACTGCCACTTGAGTCATATTGGTATAAAACGCATGAAGAAGCTCCATGTTGATGGATCTTTGGACTCACTCGTTTTTGAAAAGATTGAGACATGCGAACCATGTCTATTAGTATATATGCATGAAGAAAGTCCATACAGATGGATCGTTTGGAATCACTTGATTTTGAATCACTTGAGACATGCAAATCATACCACATGGGCAAGATGACTGAAAGGCCTCGTTTTCAGTAAGATGGAACAAGAAAGCAACATGTTGGAAGTAATACATTTTGATGGGTGCAGTCCAATGAGTGCTGAGGCATGTAGTGGATATCGTTATGTTCTTACTTCACAGATGATTTGAGTAGATGCTGAGTATATTTACTTGATGAAACACAAGTCTGAATTATTGAAAGGTTCAAGTAATTTCAGAGTGAAGTTGAAGATCATCGTGACAAGAGGATAAAATGTCTGTGATATGATCATAGAGATGAATATCTGAGTTACGAGTTTGGCACACAATTAAGACATTGTGGAAATTGTTTCACAACTAATACTGCCTGGAACACCATAGTGTGATGGTGTGTCCGAACATCATAACTGCAGCCTATTGGATATGGTGCATACCATGATGTCTCTTATCGAATTACACTATCGTTTATGGGTTAGGCATTAGAGACAACCGCATTCACTTTAAATAGGGCACCACGCAATTCCGTTGAGACGACACCGTATGAACTATGGTTTAGAGAAACCTAAGCTGTCATTTCTTAAAAGTTTGGGGCTGCGACGCTTATGTGAAAAAGTTTCAGGCTGATAAGCTCGAACCCAAAGCGGATAAATGCATCTTCATAGAATACCCAAAACAGTTGGGTATACCTCCTATTTCAGATCTGGAAGCAAAAGTGATTGTTTCTAGAAACGGGTCCTTTCTTGAGGAAAAGTTTCTCTCGAAAGAATTGAGTGGGAGGATGGTGGAGACTTGATGAGGTTATTGAACCATGACTTCAACTAGTGTGTAGCAGGGCACAGGAAGTTGTTCCTGTGGCACCTACACCAATTGAAGTGGAAGCTTATGATAATGATCATGAAACTTCGGATCAAGTCACTACCAAACCTCGTAGGTCGACAAGGATGCGTACTACTTCAGAGTGGTACATAATCCTGTCCTGGAAGTCATGTTGGTAGACAACAATGAACCTACGAGCTATGGAGAAGCGATGGTGGGCCTGGATTCCGACGAATGGCTCGAGGCCATAAAATCCGAGAGAGGATCCATGTATAAAAACAAAGTATAGACTTTGGAAGAACTACTTGATGGTCGTAAGGCTGTTGGGTGCAGATGGATTTTAAAAGGAAGACAGACAATGATGGTAAGTGTCACCATTAAGAAAGCTCGACTTGTCATTAAGATGTTTTCCGACAAGTTCAAGGAGTTAACTGCGATGAGACTTTCTCACTCGTAGCGATGCTAAGAGGCTGTTGGAATTATATTAGCAGCTACTGCATTATTTATGAAATCTTGCAGATAGGATGTCAAAACATTGTTTCCTCGACGATTTTCTTGAGGAAAGGTTGTATGTGATACAACCAGAAGGTTTTGTCAATCCTGAAAGATGCTAACAAGTATGCAAATCTCCAGCAATCCTTCTAAGGACTGGAGTAAGCATATCAGAGTTGGAATGTACGCTTTGATGAGATGATCAAAGATTTTGCGTTTATACAAAGTTTATGAGAAACTTGTATTTCCAAAGAAGTGAGTGGGAGCACTATAGAATTTTTGATGAGTATATGTTGTTAACATATTGTTGATCAGAAATGATGTAGAATTTCTGGAAAGCATACAGGGTTATTTGAAAAGTGTTTTTCAATGGAAAACCTGGATTAAGCTACTTGAACATTGAGTATCAAGATCTATAAGGATAGATCAAAAACGCTTAATAGTACTTTCAAATGAATACATACCGTGACAAGATTTTGAAGGAGTTCAAAATAGATCAGCAAAGAAGGAGTTCTTGGCTGTGTTACAAGGTGTGAGTATTGAGTAGGACTCAAGACCTGACCACGGCAGAAGAGAGAGAAAGGACGAAGGTCGTTCCCTATGCTTTAGACGTAGGCTCTACAGTATGCTATGCTGTGTACCGCACCTGAAGTGTGCCTTGCCATGAGTCAGTCAAGGGGTACAAGAGTGATCCAGGAATGGATCACATGACAGTGGTCGAACTTATCCTTAGTATCTAGTGGACTAAGGAATTTTCTCGATTATGGAGGTGGAAAAGAGTTCGTCGTAAAGGGTTACGTCGATGCAAACTTTGACACTAATCCAGATGACTCTGAGTAGTAAACCGGATTCGTATAGTAGAGCAGTTATTTGGAATAGCTCCAAGTAGCGCTTGGTAGCTGCATCTACAAGATGACATAGAGATTTGTAAAGCACACACGGATCTGGAAGGTTCAGACCCGTTGACTAAAAACCTCTCTCACAAGCGAGATATGAACAAACCCCATGGGTGTTGGATTCATTACAATCACATAGTGATGTGAACTAGATTATTGACTCTAGTGCAAGTGGGAGACTGTTGGAAATATGCCCTAGAGGCAATAATAAAATGGTTATTATTGTATTTCCTTGTTCATGATAATTGTCTATTGTTCATGCTATAATTATATTAACTGGAAACCGTAATACATGTGTGAATACATAGACCACAACATGTCCCTAGTAAGCCTCTAGTTGACTAGCTCGTTGATCAATAGATGGTTATGGTTTCCTGACCATGGACATTGGATGTCATTGATAACGGGATCACATCATTAGGAGAATGATGTGATGGACAAGACCCAATCCTAAGCATAGCACAAGATTGTGTAGTTCGTTTGCTAAGAGCTTTTCTAATGTCAAGTATCGTTTCCTTAGACCATGAGATTGTGCAACTCCCGGATACTGTAGGAATGCTTTGGGTGTACCAAACGTCACAACATAAATGGGTGGCTATAAAGGTGCACTACAGGTATCTCCGAAAGTGTCTGTTGGGTTGGCACGAATCGAGACTGGGATTTGTCATTCCGTATGACGGAGAGGTATCTCTGGGCCCACTCGGTAATGCATCATCATAATGAGCTCAATGTGACTAAGGAGTTAGCCACGGGATCAAGCGTTACGGAACGAGTAAAGAGACTTGCCGGTAACGAGATTGAACAAGCTACAGGGATACCGACGATCGAATCTCGGGCAAGTAACATACCGATAGACAAAGGGAATTGTATACGGGATTGATTGAATCCCCGACATCGTGGTTCATCCGATGAGATCATCGTGGAACATGTGGGAGCCAATATGGGTATCCAGATCCCGCTATTGGTTATTGGCCGGAGAGGTGTCTCCCTCATGTCTGCATGGTTCCCGAACCCGTAGGGTCTACACACTTAAGGTTCGGTGATGCTAGAGTTGTTATGGGAAATAGTATGTGGTTACCGAAGGTTGTTCGGAGTCCCGGATGAGATCCCGGACGTGACGAGGAACTCCGGAGTGGTCCGGAGGTGAAGATCGATATATTGGACGAAGGGTATTGGAGTCCGGAATTGTTCTGGGAGTACCGGGTGACGACCAGCGTGACCGAAAGGTGTTCCGGAGGCCCCGGCAAGTGTTGGGGGGCCTTACGGGCCAAGGGGAGGGGGCACACCAGCCCACTAAGGGGCTGTGCGCCCCTCCCAACCCCTCTCACGTAACGTGGAGAGGTGGGGGCACCTCCCCTAGGGAAGCCACCCCTCCCGGCTTGGGGGGCAAGTTTCCCAGGGGTGGGGGCGCCCAAACCCATCTAGGGTTTCCCCTGGCCGCCGCCTCCTCCTCTAGATCCATCTAGAGGGGCCGGCCCCCTCTCCCCTTCCCCCTATATATAGTGATGGGGTGGGAGGGCAGCCACACCCCTTCCCATGGCGCAGCCCTCTCCTCCTCCTCCTCCGTAGTGCTTGGCGAAGCCCTGCCGGAGAACCACGAGCTCCATTGCCACCATGCCGTCGTGCTGCTGGAGTTCTCCCTCAACTTCTCCTCTCCCCTTGCTGGATCAAGAAGGAGGAGACATCCCCGGGCTGTACGTGCGTTGAACGCGGAGGCGCCGTCCGTTCGGCGCTAGATCGGATCTTCTGCGATTTGAATCGCTGCGAGTACGACTCCATCAACCGCGTTCTTGTAACGCTTCCGCTTAGCGATCTTCAAGGGTATGAAGATGCACTCCCTCTCTCTCATTGCTAGCATCTCCTAGATTGATCTTGGTGACACGTAGGAAAATTTTGAATTATTACTACGTTCCCCAACATCGTCTCCATGGCAGACGCTCGCCGTGCTCGTGCTGAGCGTCGGGCTGCCCTCGCCACCCGCGTCGCTCAGACGGCTCCCGTTGGTGGGCCACATCATCGTTCACCGTCGCCTGCCGCCAACGCCGTCACCGGCCCAGTGGGGAACGAGCAGCAAGCATCCTCGCTGCACCCCTTGGTGCGTCGGGACGGCCGCACCGCCACTCCATAGCTGACCCTGGCCGGTTCCTCGTCCCATGCATGTCGCGCTCGCATGGACGCGTGGCCGCGCTCCTCATGGCGCACGAGCTTCTGTGCTACCGCCCAGTCGACGACCTCTATGAGGACTAGCTCGACCGCATCGCCGAGCTTGTCCGCGCCGCAGGGGGCTCCCCTGCGCCGTCCCTCTCTCCGCCTCACCCTCCGCCAGCTACAGGCGACGTAGCTCACGGAGCACCTCCAGCACCTCTGCCCCAAGACGGCACCCTGGCGCCAAGGCGCGCGGCTCCATGGCGCGACCCACCACGTCCGGCGCCCGCGCGTGAAGAAAGAAGCTGTCAAGAAGTCCCTCGACCACAAGAGAACGCTCCGCCACTCCTCGCACCGCCGCGCGAGGATCGTTTGCCGCGGCAAGGCCATGCACCGCTTGCTGTAGCGGCGCGCGGGCGCCAAGACCAAGCTCCACCTCCAAGGCGGGCCCCGGTGACCACGGCCAGCTGCCGCGCCTTCACCCCCGAGCTGCGTAGCATCGCTTGGCTAGGCAAGTTCATGCCAGATCTGCCTCCTCGCTACAACGACACCCCCGACCCCGCGGAGTTCCTGCAGCTCTTCGAGCTGAGCATCGAGGCGGCCAACGGCGACGAGAAAGTCATGGTGAACTGGTTTGCCATGGCTCTCAAGGATGGCGCCCGCTCCTGGCTCCTGAACCTGCCCCCCAGGCTCGATCTACTCCTGGGACGAGATGCGCAACCGTTTCGTTGCCAACTTCCAGGGCACTCGCGACCGCCCGCCGACCGCGGGTGACCTGCGCCGCGTCAAGCAACAACCAGGAGAGACCCTCCAGAAGTACATCCAGTGCTTCAACAACGTCCGCCTCAAGATCCCCAAGGTGACGGATGAGGCCATCATCTCCGTGTTCTCTGATGGCGTCCGCGACGTCAAGATGAAGGAGGAGCTCGCTATCCACGAGGAGTTGTGCACATCTCTGGAGTTGTTCAACCTAGCGACCAAGTGCGCAAGAGCTTAGGAGGGGCGCCTCTCCCTCCTCGAGCTCCCAGCTGCAGACCCAGAGGAGAAGAAAGCCAAGGCCAAGGACGTGAAGCGCAAGGGAGTAGCCGTGCTCGTGGCAGAACCAGACACCAAGCGCGGCAGAGACCTGCCCGAGTCATCCAAGAGCAGCCGGCCGTTCTGCGCCTTCCATAACCTGCATACCCACAACACCAGCGACTGTCAAGAGCTCAGAGCCATTTGAGAAGCACGCTTCGGTCGACGCCCCGAGCGCAGCAACCGGGGCTACGGCCGAGGAGGAGGACGTGGTGGCAGATGCTGGGACGACCGTGGCCCGCTCCAGGAGTGGCGCGACCGGACTCGTGAGGACTGTTGGCAGGATCAGCCTCGCGAGGGCGCCTGGAGGGACCATCCTCACGAGGATCATCCTCAAGGCAATGCTGGCCTCCCTCCACTACCGCTACTGCCAAGAAGGAATGATGACCACCATCAAGACGAGGGGGTTGGGGGCTTCCAGGAGAAGGGTGCTATCGCCTGCATCTTGGGTGGAGCTCAGGCACTAGCCTCGTAGCGTATCTTCAAACAGTTTGCTCGTGAAGTGAATGCAGTCCTCCACAAGCTCGAGGCCACACGCCCGCTCAGATGGTCCCAGTGCCCCATCATGTTCAATTCGGCAGATCAGCTCAAGTGCGCAGCTACCGCTGGCGCCCTCCCGATGCTTTGTTCACCAGTCATCAGCAACGTGCAAGTTACCAAGACCCTCATCGACGGCGGCGTAGGGCTCAACATCATGTCCGTCGACATGTTCGACAACCTCCAAGTGCCATATGACCAGCTTCAGCCTACCAAGCCTTTCTCAGGAGTGACCGATGGTTCCACCACAACGATAGGGTAGGTCCGCCTCCCTGTCACCTTCGGAGAACACAACAAATACCGCACCGAGCTCATCAACTTCGATGTCGCCTACATCCGCCTGCCATATAATGCGATCCTCGGGTAGCCAGCCCTGGCCAAGTTCATGGCGGTGACCCATCACGGCTACAATGTCCTCAAGATGCCGGGAAGCGGCAGAATCATCACAGTCCCGTGCGAAGAAAGAGATGCGGTGTGCTCCCTCGAGCGTGCCTTCCAAGCTGCAGCAATCGACGACCCCGACAGCAAGGGCGAGCGCCCTCCTGAGGCCACCCCCAAGAAGAAGAAGCAGCTGCACCACGCAGGGCCTCAGGCAAGCGGTGCCTCGTCAGGATCAGCGCCCTCACCTGGGGCACCTCCCTCCATCGCATAGGAAAGCGCGCCCAGCGCCCCTCTCGGGCAGGGCTCGGGGGCTCTCTTTTGGAGGGCTTCAGACTTTGCCAACATCACGAGGGAGGCGCTCGGGCACCACTTGGAGGCGTGCTTCATGGCACATTTCCCTCAAGAGAACACAGGGTAAGGAGTGCCCACCGTTCAGGAGTTCATCACCGAGACCACTCAGGAACTGCAAGACGCAAGGGCCATGTGCGGTGGCCACCGCTCACCAGGCGCAGCTCCCCATCCAGGCGAGGATGCCGGGCTGCGCGTCTGCATCGACGTCCCAAGGCTCAACAGGGCCGCCTCTCAGGAGCTCTGCTGGCCTTCACGCGTGGGACGCTGCGAGGGCCCACCTTAGAGCTACGTTCGCATGCCTTTTGGCCTGCCTAGCGTGGCGATCGCCTATCAGCGCAACATGCAGAGCATCCTGGCGGCTCAGGAGGCCAGGCACCACGCTGTGCTGATGGAGATGGAGACGGTCCTCAAGGAACCACCTGGACCCCTAGAGCCTCCCGAGGCTCAGGGCCCCGGTGGCTCATGAGGAGCAACCCCTTCGCCGCGTACCTTCAGCTGCCCCAACTCTCCTTCATCAGCAGAGCCAGGTGACATTTTCCAAGCTTATTTAGCTGGGAGCTCCCCTCGGGCTGCATCATTCCCAGGCCGCGTGGGTCCGCCCCTGTGGCATGTATCCCTTTTATGTCTTTAGCTTACCTTGTTTGGGGCGCCCCTCGGGCTGCATCATCCCCAAGCCGCTCGGGCCCAGTGGCATGTGTCTCCCTTGCATTTACTTAAGCCTGCTGCTTCCATGCTTAATCTACCTATGACTATTACCTGCTCGATCGCCACCTGTTGGAGATATGCCCTAGAGGCAATCATGTATGATGGTATTTCCTATGTGTTAATTAATAAAGATAGTCCTTGGACATTATCAATGATGTGTATCAGCAAGTACGTGACTTGTTTGTGGGACTATGCATTGTATGATAACTGTCCTAAAAGGTCCCTAGTCGAAAGGGCTGTGTGGACGCGCAGCCAACTAGACTAGCATATGACACGGTTGATGGCTTGGTCTCACTAGCCATGGAGCATTGGATGCTAACCGGATAATATGGACTTGGAAAGGTCTGGTCGGATTCGACATAGTCGGATCCGATACCAGATAAGGTCCGAGTCGGACAGACCCAACTATGAGACGCAGCGATATGTCATCTATGAGTCTCTAGTACAACATACGTTCTATGTTCTAAGACCTGAGCTGGCACATGTACTCGGGATGGTGACAGACTTGCTTTGGGCCGACCAAGCGCTACTCCGTGACTGGGTAGTTACAAAGGTAGGTTACAGGCTTGTCCAGACCCATGCTGCGAGACATGGTCGAGCAAGATGGGATTTGCCCCTCCGACCAGGAGAGATATACTATGGGCCCCTCGTGTGATCCGACCAGGATAAGCATGGCCATGCGACAAGGATTATGAGATAATTCGGATAGTGGTCGGCATCACTGGAACGAGAAAGAGGTCGGGCTAGCACAAGGATGACAGAATCGCCTTGAGCTCGACAACATATATCGTGTGGCAAAAGGAATGGAAGTGTGATGTAAAGGTTCGCTAACCAGCTTCATAGTCTGCTTGGTGTTCGGCATGCCTTGCTAGAGGCCACTACCAACTGTGCAGTTCGGAGGTGATCCGAACTGCGACCAAGTCGACTTGAACCTAAGGGGTCGCGCGCTTAAGGGAAGGAACCTACGAGGTCGGATCCGAGGACACTGGTCGGATGTGATCCGAGCTATATTCGGATTGTGGCCGAGTAGACTTATGGGCTTTTAGGGTCCGTGCTAGGCCCAAGTGTTGAGCCCGCGACGGACGCCTATATAAAGTGGGGTGCGGCACACTCATGTGATTGATCGCTTCGGCGCTGTCACTAGGGTTTGCATGTGTTGCGAATAGACACCTCCACTCGTCGCCTACTGTGTGATCGGATCTAGCAGTCCGTCACACGGTGTTCCTCCCGCACGCGTGGATATCGTTAGAGGCGGTGCACCTGCGCCGCTCCGGCGAACTTGTATGTGGGATCCGGCGACTGGCTGTTCGAGGGAGATCGGACGAGGAGGAGTCGATCCACGCGGACGCGCTGCCCCAAATCTTCTTCTGCTGCACGGCACTGCGCGTCTAGTGGTAACAATCTGTGATCCATCTCCCGTAGCATGTTCTTTCTTTGCAGCCATTAATCCGAGTGCAAAATCTCTCAATTAAGTGTTGGAAGTTTGGCTGTTCTGCGCGTAGGAAAATTTTAATTTGCAGTCGACGCACCCTACCGTAGAACCCAACACCACCCACCATGGGAACCGCGCGCCGGCCGTCTTTCTTCAGGACCCTTCGCGTGAGTAAGTTAAGCACGGCGTATGTGCTCGGGCCCGTCCCTGCAGCGTCGATAAATCCAACGGCTGAGCTCTGTCTGGCGGCCGGCCCCGTTCACGTCACCTCCTGGGGCCGTTGGTGCTTGGCTTTCTCACGCGATAACCTCAGGAGATTCGTTCGGCGCAGGTTGTCTGACCACCTCGCAGGACAAACACAGCGAACAAGAACCAAGACCAGGCGCAACCCGCCTTGAGGTAGGGCCTCGTGAGTCCCGCGCTCGCTCACAAGTGCCCAGATACACCTCGTCTAGCCCTGCCGTGCAAGCCACGTGTCTGGGCGGGGCTGTACACCTAAGGGAGCCCAGAGCTCAGTGTCCGGCCTCACCGCAACGCCTCCCCTCGGGAGAGCCGCGCGAGGGGGCTGGGCACGGGGGCTGTGCTTGGGTCATGCCCAAGTGTACGCCACCCAACCAGGTCCCTCGGACCTGGTCGTCGCACGCCCCTCCCGAGCCGAGCCTCGGCGAGGGCAAAGGTATGGAGATTGTTTGCACGTCAAGGGGGACTCCTGAGCATCGCGACTCAAGAGCCTAACTGGTCACGTAGCCCCTCACTCCTTGGTCTGTCCTGGTCTCCGGTCGGCCCAACGGCGGTTGAGGTATGCGCGGGGCCGGGCCCTGCCGACGTAGAACATTAACCTATCCCCGCGTATCCTTCCTATAAGTTGTTTGCGTGTCAAGGGGGACTCCTGAGCATCGCGACTCAGGAGCCTAACTGGTCACGTAGCCCCTCACTCCTTGGTCCGTCCTGGTCTCCGGTTGGCCCAACGGCGGTTGAGGTATGCGCGGGGCCGGGCTCTGCCAATGCAGAACACAAAGCAAATAGGAAGAAAATCGCAAAATCTCAAAGCGAATATTACAAGCCATATCGTTCTCCCAAATACCAAGCACGAGTTTAAACGCCTCCACGAGGCATGATGCATGTTGCAGGAATAAAACAGGGAAGCAGCCGCAAGCAAGTCACCCCTGGACACCGCCGTCACCCACAGAAGGTGCTCCTCCCTTGGTGGCGTCGCCTTCACCTGCACCATCAGCTGGGGCCGCAGGATCGGTGGCATCGCCGGTCGAAGGCGCGAGGACGAAGCCACGGAACTTCTTCAGCAAGGCCTCCACTTGACCTCACACGGCTGCGGCGGCAGCCATGCAGTGTTCATTAGCTACAGGCTCCAGCAGCTCATCAAGACGAGCACTGGGGTCACGAAGGTACAGATGGCTGAAGACACGCGTCAGTGCAGCAGAAGAAAGGACACGAGCCTTAGCCATGGGACCGATGCCCTCCACGACTTCTTCAACTGCCTTCACCAAGTGGGGAAGCAGCTGAGCAGGGCCATCCTCGTCGGTGGTCAGCGGCCTCTCCAAGCCCTTTTCGTACAGCGACTTCAGCGCCGCGATGGACCTCTCCTCGAGAAGCGAAAAGGCCACGCGGTCTTCAGCCAGGACCTTCGCCTTGGTGTCAAGATCGGCCTCCTTCGCCTTCGCCGCCCGCTCCAACTCCTCCAGCCGGCTGCGCTCTGCGGCCTGCGCCTTCGCCGGCTCTCCCAGCTCGGCGTCGCGGCCCTTGATGGCGTCATCCCGAGCCCTCATCTCCTCCTCCCTCGCCTGGCAGCCACGTCCTTCTTCTGCGTGCTGGTCGCACAGGTTCTTCGGCTTGTCCTCCAGCTCTCGGCAGCGGTCGTGGGCGGCCTCGGCGTCCTTCAACGCCGCCTCGCGATCAGCTGCAGCTTTGGCGGCGGCCTGCTTCTCCTTCTCGGAGGCCGCTGTCGGTGTCAAAACCGGCAGATCTCGGGTAGGGGGTCCCGAACTGTGCGTCTAGAATCGATGGTAACAGGAGACGGGGGACACGATGTTTACCTAGGTTCGGGCCCTCTCTATGGAGGTAATACCCTACTTCCTGCTTGATTGATCTTGATGAATATGAGTATTACAAGAGTTGATCTACCACGAGATCGTAATGGCTAAACCTTAGAAGTCTATCCCATATGACATGGTAATGTGTGTCCTTTCCGGACTAACCCCTCTGGTTTATATAGACACCAGGGGGATCTAGGGTTTACATAGAGTCGGTTACATAAGAAGGAATCTTCATAATCGGTCGCCAAGCTTGCCTTCCACGCCAAGTAGGGTCCAATCCGGACACGGGTACAGTCTTCGGTCTTCATGTCTTCATAGCCCATCAGCCCGGCCCAATGTATAATAGGCCGGATGCCCGAGGACCCCTTAGTCTAGGACTCCTCAGTAGCCCCTGAACCTGTCTTCAATGATGAGAAGTTTGGCACGCAGATTGTCTTCGGCATTACAAGGCGGGTTCACCTTTTTCTGAACTCCAAGATAGTCTTAAGATGTGTTGATTGTATCCGGACTTGTATATACAACTATAGAGGACATAATATTCTATGAGTCCAATCCCCCAACAACTCTTTGGTAATATGACATCTCGCCTACTTCAGCCATTATTTGCGAACCGCCTTCTTAGCTGGCCCGTTGCCCCACGTCCTAAGACGCGGTTTTATTGGCGGGCCTTATCCCAGCGGAGATCATGTCTCCCTCTTTTTTAGGGGATTCTTGTTAGCCCGGACATGGGTAACCCAACCGTCGTTTTGATACAACTCCTTGGGAACAGGCAAGTTTTGAGGTCTGGGAGGAGACGTTTAATATTCACAGTCCCTATATAAGGGTACCGCCCCGTATTTTTCCTTCGGGCTTGCTTCTTCCTCAACCCTTGATACCTCGAGTTCCAACACCCAGGTTTCAACCACCACAAGCTCCGACCATGTCCGGATCCAACCATCAAGGCTGGTGGGTGGCCTCTTCTGTCACAGAGGAGGATATTACAAAGCTTCAAGCGGCCAGATATCTGACCGAGAAATCCTTCATCGGCTTCCTACCGAGGGGGAGATTATTCCTACCCCCAGATCTGGCGAGAGGGTCGTGTTCCTGTCTCACTTCCTTCGTGGGCTAGGGTTTGCCCTTAGACCCTTCTTCCGGGGGCTTATGTTCTATTATGGGCTAGACTTTCACGATCTGGGCTCAGACTCTATTCTTCTCATATCGGCGTTTATTGTCACGTGCGAAGCCCTCCTCCAAACTCCTCCGCACTTTGGCTTGTGGCTCAAGACCTTCAATGTGAAGCTGCAAGTGATAGAGGGGGAGCAGGAAGAGTGCGATGGCGCCACAGTGGGCAAGCTCGCCAGCCCTGTTTGGTTTCAGGGATCCTTCGCCGAATCTTCCGACCTATGGCAGCAAGGGTGGTTCTACATCACCGAGCCTTGTGGCTCTAAGTGGGCACCTGCGCTAGCGTTCCGATTCGGCCCCCCCAATTCAGCTTGCTTCATGGATCAATGAGGGGTTCGACTGGGGATCCATTGATGAAGTGCGGACTCTGCAAGGTCGCATCCGAAGCCTTGCCGAGAAGGGTATCGATCTTGTTGACGTTATTCAGATAATGCTGGTCCGCCGGACTCTGCCGTGCCAGGGGCGGCCTCGCCGCATGTGGGATTTTAACCCAGAAAGGCCGCGGACTCTTCAGCACTTCTTCGGCACTTCACACGAAGGAATGTGGAGGTTGTTTTTCAGGGAACGAGAGCAATGGCCAACCATCACCAAAGACATCGGCCTCCACAGCAATCATTCGATCACCCCGGTAAGTATTGCACTTCCGAACACCCTGTAGTCAAGTGTCCCATAATAAGATACTGAGCAATCCATCTTTTTCCAGGGCTGGATAAAGAAGGTGGAACGGATTAGGTGTCCGGCTCCTCTTCCCGATGACTCAGCCACTCCGGTGCTAATAAGGATGCTAGCCTCAGCGCCACGCCAGGCGCTGGTAAGGGAGGGTAAAGAGGAGAGTGAGAGGCCTCAAGAGGACCTTGGTTCTGGAGGTAAGTCGGACACTGAGTCCGGGGAGATCGACCTTTCCTCGCCTAAAGACAGAGGCGAAAAAGGATCCAGTATCCCTTCTCCTAGAAGGAGGAAAAGGGACGCCTCCGAAGATTGGGAGGGGCAGTCCTCTAAGAGGGGCAAGATGCCACCAGCGAGCGGCTTGGTTTGGAAAGCGATGCCGCTGAACAGCTCCAACAAGGGGACGAGCCCTCGGCCAAACCGTAAGTGAATCCGGAGTACTTTGATAGCGTCTGCTTCGTTGCCGTTAACCGAAGATATTCGTGCTGCGTTCATGCATTTGTACAGGTCAGCACAGAGTTTTTTTGGGCGATCCTCTTCTTCGGGAAGTCTCCTCCCAGAGATGATGGAGAGCGAGACGCCTCCTCGAACCTCCTTGCCCAATAAGGCAGATGACTCTGAAGTGTCGTCGCAGAGGGTCCCTTTTAATCAACCAGTTGCGCAAGGGACAACGGCGGTAGTGCCCGAAGGTGGATCTCCGACCGTCCGGGAGTCTAGGGCTGATGATAGCAAAGGCCCCGTACTGTTTGGCTCGCAGCCGACAGTGGTTCTGAAGATGGGTGAACAGGTTCCTTTAGAGGATGGTGGCGCTCCTAGAGCGGCTTCCGGAGACCAGGGGGCTCCGAATACATTGCGGGACATGTTGCAAAAAGCATCTATCTCGGGGGAACAACGTACCTTGATGGATACGGTGATTGAGAAGATTTCGACCGCGAAAAGCGGATTAAATGAAGCCTTCATGAGCCTACTGAAGGACTTCGAGGTATGTGACATAATGTTTTCAGTTATGCTTCCTTTGCAAAGATGCGCCTGTATATAGGTAGTAGCCCCTGAGACTTAGGTTGTCTTCCATTAGGAAGCAAACAGAGGATCAAAAAATGATCATTTTGAGGATTAACCCGATGAGCTTGAACACAGGCTACTTCCCCTTTGGCCACTTCCGGGACTATGGAAATTGCCGAGCTACAGCGGAAGCTTGACGTGGCAGGGGATGATCTTGCATTAATCAATACGCGTCTTGACGAGTCGCAAGGTATGTATTCGGTGCATTCCCCCTACATAGTTGTTGTATAAGCATGATGCTAAAATTTGTATACTGGAATATGCGTGGCGGCAGATGGTGCTGCCGCTGTTGAAGTTCTTCAAGTGGAGCTAGCCCATGCCAAGGAGCATGCCAAGCGTAGTCATGCTGCTGCCGAAAAGGCAGCGGTCGAGCTGAAAACGGAACAAGCTGCACGGCGCCAGGGCAAGGAGAAGATATCCCTGGTGGCGCTTGAACTCGAAGGTGCTACTGGCCGCTGTGAACTTCTGGAGAAGGAGAATAAAGCCTTAACGGCTGAACTGGACAAGGCCTTACAACAGGCGAGGGGAGCGCGATCGGAATCCAGAGCAATCCGTGAGGAGGTTCGGCAGGCCAGGGGGATTGCGGCTGGAAAGCCATTTCTGCTGCAAACTAAGTTCGGTGACCCGAACTATGCTCAACTTAACCAAGTATGGAGTTCTCCGGACGAGTTCTTGGACTTGCCGAAGAGTTCTTTCGATGCGGCACAGTATTACCAAGCGCGAGATGGGTATGCAAAGGAGAAGCTTTTTTGGTCGCAGTTTGGCGCATCAAAACGCCCTCTGTTGCTCAATGAACAATTGTCCCAATGGGCCGAACTTCATAGGATGTCTGGCGCTGCCATGAAGGATGTCATAATCCAGTTGTGGCCAACCGAGCCTGTTCCGAATAGCTATTTCAGTTTGGTGCAAAGGCTTGTTGACGCGATGCCGCGTATCGATGCTGTGAAGCGGTCAACGTGCATTGAAGGTGCACGGATGGCTTTTGCCCGAGTCAACATGTTCTGGGGGAAGATGAAGGCCATCGATGTTGCGACGAGGAGCCACCCAAAGGCAAGGACCGTCCAGAACCAGAGCATTATTTTGAAGACGTCCTAGAGGCCGCCCACTTGATAGAGGGTCAGTGCTCGAAAGACATAATGTTTGAGTGAGATGTATGGGAATTGTAAGAGACAATTTTATAGTTAATCTATTTTTATGTTTTGCTCGAAAGCTTGAATTCCTCCTGTGCGGCCATTTTAATATAAACTAAAAGTTTTCCAGTCGTCGGCTTCAGCCCCCTCGTAGGAAGTACGGGGGTGTTTGCAAAAGCATTTAATCACTCTTTATCCAACGTCTTGGTCCATGAAGGAGGTGATAATGCGGCGAACCAGGCAATCGGACTATGGGGCGTTAACACTTTCACTTAGCCATAGGAGTTTTATGGTGGGACTATGACATAGCCCCTGGTATGTACACGGTGTATGGTGCCTTACATATTTGATCTGAAAAAGATCCTTCGTGTGACACGGGGAAATACTAAAGATTCCAAGAAGTCGTCAAGTGGTTTACCAACTCATGTTGCATCATGACAGTCAGTTTTTGGCTTTCTCTACTGAGGTGCTCGTCTGGTTTAGACCAGGGCACAATCGCAGTAGTTCTCCCTTTACTACCCTAGCCGATATAGCGGAACGTAGGGTAGCAAGCACAGGAGCCGGGAAACCCAACTATTGACCCAAGACAATGATTCGGAGCTGATGCATATAAGGCCAAACTTGCGACGCCGAAGTATGCTATAGAGCTGTTCGGACTTTTACTTGCAACTCATTTGTTCCCACACCAAGCCCCTGGTAGGTTATGCCAAGGTGTTTATGTGAAAGTACCGTACGAGCATATTTGTTGGGGAAACAATGCGGATTTTTAGTTCAGATATTGTTTACTGGGAACTGAGCAATATGCCAATGATTACTTATGATATATATATATATATATGAAAGCCATCCTCCCGGCTATTTGACATGCTCGGGGTCGGAGGCGAAGGAACAAGCATAGTACAAGCTCAAAAAATAGAGAGTGCGGTCTACAAAAGTTATTTTGGACCTCGTGTCGCACGTCTGCGCCGCCAGTCCTCGATGGGGGGAATCCTTGATGGAAATAGCCCCTTAGGTGAGTATACGGATCCGGACTCCGATAGAGCCAGTTTCCGACGTTTATCCTGTTCGCCACCTATTTTTAAAGGATAGAGAAGGAGGAAATAAAGAGAAAATAAATAATAATAAAAGAAGTTACTAGAGTGCTTGCAGGCTTGTCTGTATTGTGCTTCTGCCAATCCCCATGGTATCTTGAGTGCGTAATGATGTGTGCGCGGTACAAACTTTGTAGGTGTACGGAGTGGGCGGCGGAAGCCGGGTTGCTATTTCCGCTCCGGGAGTGGTTGAACCTCGGGTGGAAATAGCTTCTGACCCCTGGTACTTCGTTGGTGAACCTTTCCGTCCTCCCTGTCGCCTGTCGGCCTCCTTCCCCTGTGTTCGGCGTTGAGCTTGCCGGCCTGCTTAAGGACCCAGCAGTGTCTGTTAGTATGATTAGCTGGTTTATCGGGGTGGCCGTGAATCTGGCAGGGTCTGTCCAATATCCTATCAAGATTGGATGGTTCGTCGCGATTCACCTTGAATGGCTTCTTCCGTTGACCGGGCTTGGGATTGTTGAATCCGGCGTTGACCGCCGTGTCGCGTGATCGTTCATTATCATTGCGACTGTTGTATTTGCTTCGTCGTGGCTTGCCGTTGCCATCTCGGATTTCAGAAGTGCCCGGGTCGCTGGTGTTGTTGCTTCTATGAGCGAGCCAGCTGTCCTCTCCTGCGCAAAAGCGGGTCATCAGAGCAGTGAGGGTTGTCATGGATTTAGGTCCTTCTTGCCTGAGGTGGCGTGTCACCCATTCGTCCCGGACGCTGTGTCTGAAGGCCGCAAGGGCTTCTGCGTCCGGACAGTCGACGATTTGGTTCTTTTTGACTAAGAACCGAGTCCAGAGCTCCCTGGCTAACTCTCCGAGCTGCTGGACAATGTGGCTTAAGTCATCGGCATCTAGTGGCCAGACATATGTTCCTTGGAAGTTGCCAAGGAAGGCTTCTTCCAAGTCCTCCCAACTGCCTATGGAATTTTCCGGCAGACTGTTTAACCAGTGCCGAGTTGGCCCTTTTAGCTTTAGCGGGAGGTATTTAATGGCGTGGAGGTCGTCTCCACGGTCCATATGGATGTGGAGAATAAAATCTTCTATCCATACCGAGGGATCGGTTGTTCCGTCGTATGGTTCAATATTGACGGGTTTGAATCCCTTGGGGAATTCATGATCCATTACTTCATCAGTGGAGCAAAGAGGGTGTGCGGCGCCTCTGTGTTGGGCCACAATGCGACATGACTCCGAAGGAGTCCATTTGTGGTTTTCGGCTCGGTCGTGGCCAGGTTTGTCACGTCCGAATAGGCAGCCGTTGTCATGTGTCGGGACATGCCCTCGCGATCCATAGATCGATCTTCCGTGTCCTGCTCTACTGTCCAAGTCCCGTCGAAGGTCGTCTGTACAACCACGAGTTGTGTTATTTTTTCCTTTACGGCGAGATAGGATGGTCTGGAGTTCGGCTTGATTTGCCTCTTTATCCGGACCGCGTTGTCATCGACCTGTCGCATGGTGTGATAACGGTATGGGCTCCAACGCCTTGTTATCAAACTGAGGTAGCGATCTATGCTTCGGGTGGCTTTTGGCTGGGCCACTAAGGCCGTATTCTTCAGCGGCCAGGACTTTAGTCCATCTATCATTGAGCAGGTCTTGGTTAGCTTGAAGTTGCTGCTGCCTCTTTTTCAGGCTCCTTGCGGTACCCATTAGCCTGCGCTTGAAACGCTCCTGCTCGAGGGGTCCTTCGGGTACGATGAAGTCTTCGTCGCCGAGGCTTTCCTCATCTTCGAAGAGCGGAAGGTAGTTGTCGTCCTCTGAATTGTCGCTGGGCAGGGCCTGTTCGTCGGGACTGGCTTGCCCATTTTCTTGTTCCTCCTATTCGGGTTTTGCTCTGACAGGGTCTTCATTCTTTCGGCGTCGTCCGGGGTATTGTTTCCTCCGGTGCCGGTGTTGCTGTTTTTTGGTCTATCGACCATGTACACATCATGTGGAGGGGTGGCCGTCCAACTTATTGTGGATGGATGGTCTTGGCCTTGCTCCTTGTCGGCATCGCCGTCCCAGCTGTCGATGTCTTCGGAGCCCTAGTTAAGCACGTCGGTTGAGTTTTCGACAGTAGCTATGAAGTGGGTGGCGGGTGGGAAGCAAAATTCTCCATCAGCCCCTAGCTCGAACCGAACATAGTTCGGTTGTGAGTCCCCTGCCAAGGATAAGTTCTTTAATGAATTTGGCATATCGCCCAAGGGCGAGTGTTGAAAGATGTCTGCGGCGCTGAACTCGAAGATCGATAACCGATCTAACTCAGAGTCCGCATGTGTACGTGGTTCGGAATTTATAGCCGAAAACGAGTCCGGAATTCCGTTGACGCAGATATTGCAAGGTGTTGAGCCCGTGTGCGGCTCCAATGCCACGGATTTTGTCGCCTCGGACGGCTCGGTCTGTTTCGGATCTAAGGCCGTGGCAGTTACAGGAACCATCTCCTGGATGTGATCCGATGCCAGATTTAAGTCATGTTCATCGGGGTGAGGGGTAGCGATCGCCGCGGTTTCGAATCCGTTGAAGATCAAGTCTCCGCGGACGTCCGCGACGTAGTTCATGCTTCCAAATCTAACCTGATGGCCAGGGGCGTAGCTGTCGACCTGCTCCAGATGGCCAAGCGAGTTGGCTCGCAGTACGAAGCCGCCGAACACAAAAATCTATCCGGGGAGGAAGGTTCCTCCTTGGACAGTGTCATTATCAATGATTGAAGGGGCCATCAAACCTTTCGTCGACGGCATAGTGGAACTCTCAATGAACGCACCAATGTCGGTGTCAAAACCGGCGGATCTCGGGTAGGGGGTCCCGAACTGTGCATCTAGGATCGATAGTAACAGGAGACAGGGGACATGATGTTTACCCAGGTTCGGGCCCTCTCTATGGAGGTAATACCCTACTTCCTGCTTGATTGATCTTGATGAATATGAGTATTACAAGAGTTGATCTACCACGAGATCGTAATGGCTAAACCTTAGAAGTCTAGCCTATATGACTATGGTAATGTGTGTCCTTTCCGGACTAACCCCTCCCGTTTATATAGACACCGGGGGCATCTAGGGTTTACATAGAGTTGGTTACATAAGAAGGAATCTTCATAATCGGTCGCCAAGCTTGCCTTCCATGCCAAGTAGGGTCCAATCCGGACACGGGTACAATATTCGGTCTTCATGTCTTCACAGCTAATCAGCCCGACCCAATGTATAACAGGCCGGACGCCCGAGGACCCCTTAGTCCAGGACTCCCTCAGCCGTCGCGGCCTGGATCAGCGACGCTCGAACCACCGAGTCAGAGTGAAGCCAGCCAGAGGCCAGCTCCAGATGCCCGGCCACCAGGCGTGGGTCCGCGCTCAGGAGATCTTCCCGCAGCTGGGCCATCTCCGAAAGGGCGCGCTCCAAGACGACAAAGGAAGCGGAAGAACTTGGGGCCAGGCGCGCAGCAGGAGAAGGGGACGACGTTGTCACCAGAGCCTGGGAGATCAAGGGATCTTGAGCCTTCGGGACCTCATCAGCCGAGCCAGGCACCGGCACTTCCGGAGCCAGCGGGGCCAATGGGGCCAACTCCTCCCGACGGTGCTCCTCTTGGCCTCACGAGGGCGACCGGGCTGGGGAGGTGCGAGTGTTGTCGCCTCCTTTCTCCGCAGAGGGGGGCATGACCATTGTATCCTCCTTCCTTTTCTTCGCCGAAGGCATCGGCCTGATCAACCAAGGGTGAACGTCAGAAAAAAGCAAGTACAAGCAGGAACAAGACGAAGCTCGAAGCACTTACTGATCCACCGCGACATAGTCCACCCTCCGCTTGGGGAGCTTGAAGCCCGAAAGCTTCAGAGCCTGAGGAGTGGGCACGCGGGCCCCGGGAGCAGAAGACGGCGTAGCAGAAGGGCCGGAGGCAGCTCCAGGCGGCATTAAGGTAGAGGCAGTATCTCGAGAAATCTGCGACGACCTGCCCCTCGTCGGGATAACGGGCAGCTCTCCCTCCTCCTGGCGGGTGTTGGCTCAGCGTCGTCAGGAAGGGCGCGGAGGATGTCAGCCTTGCTCAAGGGGGAGGTTTCTCCCATCTCCTCGGGGGTCTCCTCCGAGTCCTCCTCCCCCTCTTCCTCCCCGTGGGACTCATCAGAAGACAGCTGCACCAGCCTCGGCGCTGCGGAGGCCCCGGTAGGAGCCGGCGGCATCAGCCCGCGACCATCGAAGGTCGGCCGGGAAGCCACGATCTGCTGCCAGTCCTTGCGGTGGAACAAGGGAACGAAGGCACTCGGCGGGTACTCTTGGTTGTCCCCAACCAGGAGGCGCAAAACTGCAGACAGCTCATCGTCGGGCAAGGCCTTTGGGCTCAGGCGAATCTTGTCCTCTTCATCTCCAAGCCTCCACAAAGGGCGTGCACGCGCCTGAAGTGGAGCAACGTGCAGCGTCAAGAATTCCCTCAGGAGCATGGCCCCTGTCACTTTGGCCGCCTTCACGTTGCCCGGCTTCAAGTCGGTCTTCATCTGCTCCAACACCAACGACCCCGCTCATCGGTAAGCTCTGCACGAGAACACCCCTTGTCGGACTGGGGCATCTTTGTCGGTAGCGCCAAGCGCGGATGGACGCACTTGGCGCCCATCATGACACATTTGGCCCTAAGATTGTCGACCTTCTTCCCGGTGTTTGAGATCGAGTTGGCCTTGCCGGACGCGATGAAATTGGCACACCCGGAGATATGACCATCGCTAATGCGAAGGAAGAAGAAGTGGCGTAGGAGAGCCACTTACGGCATCACGCCCAGATACGCCTCGTAATAGTAGGCGAAGATGGACAAGAGAAGGATGGAGTTGGGATGGAGATGCAGCGCCTGCAGCCCTTAGTGGCCGAGGACCTCATAGAAGAAATCGGAGAAGGGAGGAACCAACCCGGCGGCGATGCTGCTCGTGAAGAAGGGGAAGAACGTGCTCCCCTCGGGCTCCGGCTCGACATAGGCAACCCAGAGCTCTGTCTTCCCCCATTCATTGCTCTCCCCCACCGTCAGCAAGCACGTGGCAGCGAGGCTCTTCTCTGAGACGTTGGGCGCGTCGAGAGCAGGCTCGAACCAAGCCGGCGACGCAGAGGGCTTGACCTTGCGCGGCGCCATTAGTCGCTGATGCGGGAGGAGATGGAAGCAGATCTGAGGATTTCGGAAGCAGGGGGCAAGAAAGGGGATCTGAGCAAGGCGAAGGGAAGCAGTGAAGACAAGCGCTGCCCGCGCCAGCCTTTTTGTCAAGTCGGGCAGTTGCCGAGGCAGCGTGGGGAAGCGGAGGCGCCCACGTCCAATCAACCGCCACGCGTCGACCAAGGCCGCAGGCTTTTGGGGCCCGCGGCGCTCCGCGCATGACCTTTGGCTTCGCCTCAAAGCCAAGCCCGAGCGCGCCTTGGGCCCGGGGGCTACTATCAGCGTTCTGGGAATGGGGGGGTCCCCAGACTTGCCTACCTGCAGCCCACGGCGTGGCTGTGCTAGCAGGCCTGTACGGCCCATCTTCATCAACAAGGCATTCAAGACCCTCGCGAGGGGCCAAGCCTCGCGAGGCGGACGACGCAAGACCTCCTCAGGAGCGGCCTCGCCAGGCAGGCTCGCGAGGGGCGGAGAGATCAAGGCAAGGCAAACCTCGCGATGTTCTCGTGATGTGAGCCATGACGATCGAGACCAGGCGGGCGCCAGCGTGTGCAGCGTCCTTGTTTCCTCTTTGGTGCTAAGGAGGCAAGCGCAGGCACGGAGTACCGAGGCATCAAGCAAAGGTTTCCACATCGGTGCAACGAGACCAAGACCAGCAGGACGGCAAGACGGAGGTCACCATGGAGCCCAAGGCGGCGTCACCACCAGAGCCTTTTGCAGGCGAAGACCGCTTTTGTCAGGATAAGTTGTACTAGCTATCCCTTTCAAATTGGCCGTTGTTGGCTCCCTTCCCGCTCAATATTTGGGGAGAGGACCAGGGCCTATATAAGTAGAACTAGCCACCACCGTAGGAAACAACTCATTCGGAGGCATCTCATCTCATCTTGAGTAATCCTCACACACACAAGTTCGCCAAGCACAAGAACACCTCAACCTCAGAAGGCTGTTCTTCCCCTAGTACTGTTCATCATCAGCCCAAGAGGCAATCCACCACCACCACACCGGAGTAGGGTATTACACCACAACGGTGGCCCGAACCAGTATAAATCCTGTGTCCCTTGTGCTGTGAGTTGGTGAGTTCGTTCTTGAGATCTTAGCCAGTTAGGACGTGGATCGGTAGGGAGGAAATCTTCGTGCGCATCCCAGTGTTTGAACCTTGAGGGTTTTGCCAGAACCCATGATCCGACACTATTGTTTGTTCACGATAGAGTTTCCGGAGTGCGAGGCTTGCTATTACCCAGTTTTTATGCATTAGTTTCAACCCTCAAACATTGCATGAGTAGAATTGGTAACATATGTATATGGGAAGTAGTTGTTGAGGTAGGAACCTATTGTCTTCTATCAACCCTGGGATTATACGCTATGCTCATACTGCTTTGCTATGCTCGTAGACGTGGATTGGTATGTGAGAATCATGCAAGTTATGAGAGAAAATAACTAAGGGAAACTTAAGGTGGCTACTTTAATACAAATCTGGGTGGATTGGTTGTGGGCACCTGGGGAATCCAGTTTTGTCCTAGGAGATCCCGGGGTACCCGTGTGATCATCCTATGGAATGCCACCCAGGCTCAAAGGGATCATAAGATTATTCATGCTAGAAACTTCCGTGTGCAGCCACATGCCATTATGGGCTCTGGCATAGTTGAGTAAGTTGTGGGAATCCTTTCCATGATGGGCTAGCAGATGTAGGGGATTGTAGGTGTACCGACCTATCTATCGGTTAAGGGAACCTCTTCAGAAAGACAGTGTCTCAATCATCCGTTTCTTAAACATCATGCAGTGCGAGAAATACAATGGAGGAGATCGAGTCTTGTGGGGAAAAGTGCGCAAACCTCTGCAGAGTGTACAAACTAATCATGATTAGCCGTGTCCCCGGTTATGGACATCTTGAGTATCAGGTACTTGAATTTATTGATTTGATCTCATCACATTACTTAATGAATTTGTTGGGTTGCTAATACTATTTTGGAATTGAGTTGGGGGTGCCTTCTCATTAATGACATAAACTTGGTAGTTAAATAAAATATATTCCTTTGTTGTAGGGAAAAATTGGCTTTATGCAAATATTAAACTTAGAGCCTCCACCAGCCATATATGCATGTAGTGATAGTTGTTATTTGTTCATTGCCCTATAGTGTTATCTTGCCAGCATATTCCATGTGCTGACCTACACGGCTGCAACGTATCATGTTGCAGAATTTTCACACAAAGAGTAAGGTGCGTTACGTCATTGTCATGCACTCAGTTTTGCCGTGGAGTTGGATGCACTCATTTATCTACAATGCTTCCGCACTTATCTATTTTAGATGGCCTTCAGTCATATTATTGTAATAAGTACTCTTTTTGAGACACTCGATGTAATAAGTGTGTGATTGAACTCTGTTATAAATCCTTGAGTACTGTGTGTGTCAGCAATACCGATCCAGGGATGACACATAAGCACAGATACTATGGTCCATTGGGATCGGGTCGCTACAAGATGGTATCAGAGCACACGCTGACTGTAGGACGCGACCACTAGGAAAAGCCACAAGATACTCTTCTCTACTCATTTTTGACTCTTCTCCATTTCTACTCTATAGATGGCGTACCCAAGGAACAGGTTCACGCAACCGGATGACGACATCCCTTTCGGACGGCACTTGAAGGAAGTCACTAGGTACCTGAACATCGGCATACCAAGCTTCATCGGAACCTTCACCGCCACTTTACCAGAAGAGGAGCGCTGGACGATTCAAGTTCGTGTTCCAGGAAGGACTTTTGCACTAGTTACCGAGCCCATCGACTTTTCCTTTGATGCACCAACCTGGAGTTTGGGAAAGAGCATGGCCGCCCACATCGCCATTGGGCGCATAGGCGAGGTGTACAACAAGGATCTTAAGGACACCATCTACCAGATATGTGGATGCCGGGATGAGCAATGGGAGATGATTTGCACCAGGAAGGATAAATCTATTGCAGCCTACATATAGGAGTTGAATCAGCACATTCGTCGTTATGAGAACCAGATGTGCACCAACATGATAGACACGAAGAAGGTGATGACCCGGAACATGGAGCTGGAGGAAGAACTCAAAACTACGTGCGATGGATATGAAGAGGAAATTGTTGTACATCTGGAAAAGAATGACGACCTGAAGAAGAAGCTAGGAATATTCATGGGTGATCTTGAACCTGAAGAAGACATCCGTTCTGAAGACTACATCATACTAGATGGCACAGACTCCGACCCCAACAGAGATGATGATTATGAAGACTAAGCTGGAGCAGATATTATGGAGTCTTCCACCGATCAAAATTTATAGTCGACCACCTATCGCCATTAGAAGTTCTTCCATGTATATAGTAATAATCCGCGAAATTTTGTAACGGTAGCTTAGATCGATTGTATGAATCTTGTTTGATATTGAGTGGCGTGGAATAAATATGTTTGTCTCTTGTGCATATGGGTAGTGATTTTCTCTTTAGACCCTATTCTATTTTGTTTTCACCCCTCTAAACCTATTAGATGCCTCCAAGACATGACACCGGATTCGTCTTCCCACCGGAGCTCACTCAGTTAATCCAACAGCAGAATGCCTTGATGCAGTTGCTAGTTCAGAACCAAGGCAACAACAACAACAACCCACCACCACCTCTCCTAGTTGACAACCTAGCCCGCTTTCTAAGGTTGAACCCGCCCGTGTTCTCTAGCAGCACAGAGCCGATTGTTGCTGATGACTGGCTCCGCAAGATTGGAAGGGAGCTGACCACCGCAGGTTGCACAGATGCTGAGAAGGTGTGTCTTGCCGCACATCAACTGGATGGACCAGCAGCCTCATGGTGGGAGAACTACACAACCACTTTCCCCGTGGCCAATGTCACTTGGGATCAGTTTCAACAAGCCTTCCGCACTGCACACATCTCGGCTGGAGCTATGAGTATGAAGAAGCATGAGTTCCGCAACTTACGCCAAGGGAATCATACCGTGGCGCAGTACGTGGATGAGTTCAGCAAGTTAGCACACTACGCCCCAGATGAGTTGGCCACAGATGTCGCGAAGCAGGAGAAGTTTCTTGAGGGACTGAATGATGAACTGAGTATGCAGTTGATGGTGGCAACATTCACCAACTATCAGGAGCTGGTAGACAGGGCCCTCATGATTGAAGGCAAGCAGTAGCAGATACAGAGCCGCAAACAGAAGTACGGACAAGGGAAGTACAACTTTGGAGCTCAGCAGAAGCCTCGCTATACCCGGTACTCGGGAGGACACACCCATACCCATGGAGGACATAACCATGGAGGACATTCTCATCCTGGAGGAAGTGGACACAACCACGGTGGCCCTAGGAATGGAAATGGGAATGGAAGTAACAGAAGTCAGATTCGTTCCAACCCCACAACACCCGCCAAGAAGGATCTAAGTCATGTTACCTGTTTCAAGTGCGGGAAGACTGAACACTACGCCAACGATTGTTCTGAGGCAAAGAATGGTAACGGAAATGGAAGCTCTGGAAAGAAGCCCAACCCTTTCACCAGAGGGTGCTACCTCTTGAGCATGCATTGGTTTTCCCTTGAAGAGGAAAGGGTGATGTAGCACAGTAGCGTAAGTATTTCCCTCAGTTTTTTAGAACCAAGGTATCAATCCAGTAGGAGACTACACGCAAATCGCCTAGTACCTGCACAAACAATCAAGAACCTTGCAACCAACGCGATAAAGGGGTTGTCAATCCCTTCACGGCCACCTGCAAAAGTGAGATTTGATAAAGATAATAAGATAAATATTTTTGGTATTTTTGTTGTATAGATTGGAAAGTAAAGATTGCAAAAATAAACGGCAACAGAAATAGCAAATTGATAGGAAAATAATATGATGGAACATAGACCCACGGGCCATAGGTTTCACTAGTGGCTTCTCTGAAGATAGCAAATTCTACGGTGGGTGAACAAATTACTGTCGAGCAATTGATAGAAAAGCGCATAGTTATGAGAATATCTAGGCATGATCATGTATATAGGCATCACGTCTGTGACAAGTAGACCGAAATGATTCTGCATCTACTACTATTACTCCACACATCGACCGCTATCTAGCATGCATCTAGAGTATTAAGTTCATAAGAACAGAGTAACGCATTAGGCAAGATGACATGATGTAGAGGGATAAACTCAAGCAGTATGATATAAACTCCATCTTTTTATCCTCGATGGCAACAATACAACACGTGCCTTTCTACCCCTGCTGTCACTGGGAAAGGACACCGCAAGATTGAACCCAAAGCTAAGCACTTCTCCCATTGCAAGAAAGATCAATCTAGTAGGCCAAACCAAACTGATAATTCGAAGAGACTTGCAAAGATATTAAATCATGCATATAAGAATTCAGAGAAGAATCAAATATTGTTCATAGATAATCTTGATCATAAACCCACAATTCATCGGATCTCGACAAACACACCGCAAAAATAATTACATCGAATATATCTCCAAGAGAGTCGAGGAGAACTTTGCATTGAGATCCAAAGAGAGAGAAGAAGCCATCTAGCTAATAACTATGGACCCGAAGGTCTGTGGCAAACTACTCACACATCATCGGAGAGGCTATGGTGTTGATGTAGAAGCCCTCCTTGATCGATTCCCACTCCATCGGAGCACCGGAAAAGGACCCAAGATGGGATCTCATGGGTATAGAAGGTTGCGGCAGTGGAAATAGGGTTTCGTGGTGCTCTCGGATGTTTTCAGGGTATATGAGTATATATAGGTGAAAGAAGTAGGTCGGTGAAGCCACGAGGGGCCCATGAGGGTGGGGGGCGCGCCCTCCTACCTCGTGGCCGCCTCGTTGCTTCCTTGACGTCCACTCCAAGTCTCCTGGATTGCGTTTGTTCCAAAAACGATCCTCGCGAAGGTTTCATTCCATTTGGATTCTGTTTGATATTCCTTTTCTGCGAAACACTGAAATAGGCAAAAAAACAGCAATTTGCACTGGGCCTTCGGTTAATAGGTTGGGATAATTAGATTTATGCCCCTAGTTGTGTCCTACTCGTCTGTTTTACCCCTAGTTTCCAAAAGTCACCAGTTCTGTCCAAGTCACTTTGCTCCTCTTATGCTTTTGCCCTTTGACCGTTTGACCGTCAGTTTGAAAACTTCATAAATAATTCATACTAAATCAGAAAAATGCAAATAAGATACCAAAATGTTCAGAAAAACATCATCTATATGTCAGTGTCATTTGCATTCATGAAGAAAGTGTTGGCAACTGCACATCTGAGTTTTAGCTCTTTTGATACCACCATGAATAGTAAAATCTAAGAAAATTCAAAAAAATTCAAAAAAAATATGGTGGCAAAGAACGATAAATGTTCTAAGTGCTTGCCCAGTTTCATCAGGGAACGACATTTGTGGAAGTCGTGGCAAAAAATTAATCTATTTTGGAGTGCTGATTGTTTTTTTGCTGGGGGACCCACGAATATCATTCCGTGATGAAACTTGGCAATCACTTAAAACATTTGTCATTCTTTGCCACCAATTTTGTTTTTGAATTTTTTGATTTTTTTAATTTTACTATTCATGGTGGTAGCATAAGAGCTAAAACTCAGATGGGCACTTTCAAACACATTTTTCATGAATGCAAATGACACTGACATATCGGTGATGTTTTTCCGAACATTTTGGTATCTTATTTGCATTTTTCTGATTACTATGAATTAGTTATGAAGTTTTCAAACTGACGGTCAAACGGTCAAAGGGCAAATGCATAAGAGGAGCGAAGTGACTTGGACAGAAGCGGTGACTTTTGGAAATTAGGGGTAAAACAGCCGAGTGGGACACAACTAGGGGCATAAATCTAATTATCCCTAATAGGTTAGTCCCAAAAATAATATAAAAGTGCATAATAAAGCCCATTAAACATCCAAAACAGATAATATAATAGCATGGAACAATCAAAAATTATAGATACGTTGGAGACGTAACAGAGGGCAGGTGAATCACGTCAACGTGGAGGAAGTTGAAGAGCAGCATGATGCAGTTATTGGTAAGTTTTTTATTAAGTCATTTACAGCTACTGTCCTTTTTGACACTGGTGCATTGCATTCATACATATCAAGGGGATTTGCGGATAAGTTTAAGCTGCCGACCGTAGCCCTTAAGACACCTATGTTAGTAAGCTCACCAGGAGCGGAGTATAGGGCTAGCCAAGGATGTTTTCGGTTGCCATTGACCATAGGTAGGCATGTTTTCCCCTACGACCTCATTATTCTGGAATCACAAGGATTGGATGTGATACTAGTCATGGATTGGCTATCGATGTATGAAGGAAATATTGATTGTGCTAGTAAGTCAATTCTTCTCACCACCCCAGAAGGGAAACGGATCAAGTATATGTCTAGGCATGCGCCAAGGAGGACTCAAGTAAATTCACTCTCAGCAGTTGTACAGGAGGAAGTGCCAGTTGTCAAGGATTATCCCGATGTATTCCCGGAGGAACTACCAGGCATGCCACCAGATCGCGACATAGAGTTTTCGATCGAGTTGTTGCCAGGCATCGGACCAATATCGAAGAGACCGTATCGGATGCCCGCAAATGATCTGGAGGAAATTAAGAAGCAGATCATGGAGTTATTGGAGAAAGGTTATATTCGACCAAGTTCATCACCGTGGGGAGCCCCAGTGCTCTTAGTTGAGAAGAAGGATGGATCTTTGAGAATGGTTGTTTATTATCATGCACTGAATGAGGTGACGATCAAGAACAAATACCCACTACCGATGATCAATGATTTGTTTGACCAGCTGCAGGGAGCTAAAGTATTCTCCAAGATCGATCTACGATCAGGATATCACCAGTTGAAGATCCGGGAACAAGATATACCTAAGACAACTTTTACCACAAGGTATGAGCTATATGAGTACACGGTCATGACCTTTGGTTTGACTAATGCCCCCGCCTACTTTATGAGTATCATGAATAAGGTGTTCATGGAGTTCTTGGATAAGTTTGTTGTGGTGTTCATTGATGATATATTGGTGTACTCGAAGAATGAAGAAGAACACATGGAACATTTGCGTTTGGTTCTCGAGAAGTTCCGGGAACATCAGTTATATGTCAAGTTCAACAAATGTGAGTTTTGGTTGAAGGAAGTTGGATTTCTCGGACATGTTATATCTGGAGAAGGTATAGTAGTAGACCCTTCTAAGGTTAAATCTGTCACCGAGTGGTTGGCACCCACTTCAGTTGGAGAGATACGTAGTTTCCTTGGACTCGCAGGATATTATCATATATTCATTGAGAATTTTTCCAAGATTGCGAAACCCATGACGGAGGTATTTGAGGACTCCAAGTTTAAATGGACTGAGGAATGTGAGGCCAGTTTTCAGGAGTTGAAGAAATGTTTAGTTACAGCCCTAGTGCTAATTCTCCTGAATATATGCAAGGATTTCCAAGTATATTGCAACGCTTCTCGCCAAGGACTTGGAGGCGTACTTATGCAAGAAGGAAGAGTTGTTTCATATGCCTCGCGTCAGCTTCAACCTAATGAGTTGAATTATGCCATGCATGATTTGGAATTAGCAGCCGTAGTGCATGCACTTAAGACCTGGAGACATTTTCTCATTGGAAACCGTTGTGATGTATACACGGATCATAAGAGTTTGAAGTACACCTTCACGCAGAAGGAGTTGAACCTCAGGCGGAGGAGATGGTTGGAGCTCATAAAGGATTAAGACATGAAACTGCATTATCATCCAGGAAAGGCCAATGTTGTAGCAGACGCGTTGAGCCGCAAGAGTTATGCTAATACTCTAATAACCGGAGGATTACCTCAGGAGTTAGCCGACGATCTCAGAGAACTTCGCTTGGAAATAGTTCCGAGAGGTTTTGTTGTAGCATTGGAAGTACAGTCCACGTTGTTGGAAAAAATCGAGAAGCTCAGAAGACTGATAAGGAGATTGCGGAGATAAAGGAAAAGATGAGTAAAGGAAAGGCCAAAGGTTTTCGCGAGGGTGAACACAAAACTTTATGGTTTGAGGATCGTATCTATGTGCCCAATGACTCTGAGATCAGGAAGTTAATTCTTCAGGAGGCTCATGATTCGCCATATCCGATTCATCGAGGAAACACCAAGATGTATTTGCATTTGAAGGAACATTTCTGGTGGACAGGTATGAAGAAGGATATTGCCGAGTACGTAGCAGTATGTGACGTATGTCAGAGAGTTAAGGCAGAGCATCAGAAGCCAGCAGGATTACTCCAGCCTTTGCCGATACCCGAATGGAAGTGGGATAAGCTTGGCATGGATTTTATCACCGGATTACCCAGGACACGATTAGGATATGACTCCATCTGGGTAGTAGTCGATCGTTTGACCTAAGTGTGGCTCACTTTATCCCCGTGAAAACCACTTATACAAGCGCGAAGCTGGCCAAGATATATATGACCAGGATCGTATGTCTGCATGGAGTTCCGAGGACCATCGTATCAGATAGAGGAACATAGTTTACCTCGAAGTTTTGGAATCAGTTGCATCAGACTAGGGGTACCAGGCTAGAGTTTAGTACAGCCTTTCATCCACAGACAGATGGACAGACCGAGAGAGTCAACCAGATTCTGGAGGACATGTTGAGAGCTTGTGCGCTAGATTATGGATCTAGTTGGGATGATAATTTGCCTTACGCAGAGTTCTCGTACAACAACAGCTACCAAGACAATTTGAAGATGGCCCCTTTCGAAGCCTTGTATGGAAGGAGGTGCAGGACACCAGTGATGTGGGATGACGTTGGAGATGCACAGTTGTTCAGACCAGATTTGATCAGAGAATCTGAAGAGTAAGGTGCGCTAGGTCGTTGTCATGCACTCAGTTTTGCCGTGGAGTTGGATGGACTCATTTATCTATGATGCTTCCGCAGTTATCTATTTTAGATGGCCTTCAGCCATATTATTGTAATAAGTACTATATTTTAGACACTCGATGTAATAAGTGTGTGATTGAACTCTGTTATAAATCCTCGAGTAATGTGTGTGTCAGCAATACCGATCCAGGGATGACACTTAAGCACAGAGACTACGGTCCATTGGGATCGGGTCGCTACATGAGCTTTTGCCATAGAAAAGTTGGAATATTGTAGATATAATACAAAAACAAAGTATGAATTGGTTTGATACAGTACTTCTAGTAGTGGGTTTTTTATACTAACGGATCTCACGAAGGTTTTGTTGAGTTTTGTACGATTGAAGTTTTCATGTTTTGGGTTATCTTACGACGGAGAAGGAAGGATAGAAGAGCCTAAGCTTGGGGATGCCCCGGCATCCCAAGCAATTATCCAAAAGTGAGCAACCAACTAAGCTTGGGGATGCCCCCGAGTGGCATCCCCGCTTTCTTCTAACGACCATCGGTATTTTACTCGATACTATATTTTTATTCGTCACATGATATGTGTTTTGCTTGGAGCGTCTTGTATGATATGAGTCTTTGCTTGTTTTATTTTGTGTTTTAAGTCATCAATCCTTGCTGTACACACCTATTTGGGAGAGCCAAAATTATGTCATGACTTGTTAGAATTGCTCTCTATGCTTCCCTTAAATTTTTTATGGGCTATGGACTTGCTCTAGTGCTTCACTTATATCTTTTTGAGCACGGTGTGCTTTAGTATTTTTCAAGAAATTCTCGCTTGCTTCACTTAAATTATTTTGAGAGAAAGAGATATGCTCATGATCTTCACTTATATTTGTTGGAGCTTATGAAAAGCAACACATGAAAATTAGTCCCAAAGTGATAGATATCCAAGAAGGATATAATAAAAACTTTCATGAAGATCATTGGACAAAATAAACTTAATTCTTAGTAATAGTTTTGAGATATGATGATGTGATATGTGAGTTATGTTGATGAGTAATTATGCTTTAGTAAGAATATTGGTGTTAAGATTTGTGATTCCCTATGCAAGCATGAAAGTCAATAGTCATGCAATGAAATTATATCCGACTTGTGGTGCATTATTTGGTGTTATTTATGCTTAATGCTTGCTTATGAGATTATCCGTTTCTTGGTTGGTCGCTTCTCAATCTTTTTGCTAGCCTTCACTTTGCACCAAGTATGATCTCTACTTGTGCATCCAAAATCCATTAAACCCGTTTTGCCACATGAGTCCATGTTTTTTACATCGCAGGAAATCAATATCAGACAGAGTCCAAATGCCCCGAAACTTTACGGAGAATTTTTATGGGCCTGAAGGAACACAACAGGCCCTGGCTGCGCCTGGGGGTGCCCCGAGGGGGCACAACCCACCAGGGCGTGCCAGGAGGCCCAGGCGCGCCCTGGTGGGTTGTCCCCACCTCGGGTGCCCCCCGGACCTCCTTTTTGCTCTATAAATACCCCAATATTCCAGGAACCCTAAAGGAGTCGACGAAACATTCATCCAGCCGCCGTAGAGTCCAGAACCACCAGATCGAGTCTAGACACCATCTCGGATGGGGTTCACCACCTCCATTGGTGCCTCTCCGATGATGCGTGAGTAGTTCTTTGTAGACCTTCGGGTCTATAGTTAGTAGCTAGATGGCTTCCTCTCTCTCGCTGGATTCTCAATACAATGATCTCTTGGAGATCCATATGATGTAACTCTTTTTGCAGTGTGTTTGTTGGGATCTGATGAACTTTGAGTTTATGATCAGTTATATATTTTTATATCCATGAAAGTTATTTGAGTTTCTTTGATCTCTTATATGCATGATTGCTTATAGCCTCATATTTCTTCTCTGATATTTGGGTTTTGTTTGGCCAACTTGATCTATTTATCTTGCAACGGGAAGAGGTGCTTTGTAGTGGGTTCGATCTTACAGTGCTTGATCCCAGTGACAGAAAGGGAACCGACACGTATGTATCGTTGCTACTAAGGATAAAACGATGGGATCTATCTCTACATAGATAGATCTTGTCTACATCATGTCATCATTCTTATTGCATTACTCCGTTTCTCCATGAACTTAATACACTAGATGCATGCTGGATAGCGGTCGATGTGTGGAGTAATAGTACTAGATGCAGGCAGGAGTCGGTCTACTAATCTTGGACGTGATGCCTATATAATGATCATTGCCTAGATATCGTCATGATTATTCGAAGTTCTATCAATTGCCCAACAGTAATTTGTTTACCCACTGCTTGCTATTTTTCTCGAGAGAAGCCACTAGTGAAACCTACGGCCCCCGGGTCTTCTTTCTCATATATTTGCCTTTGCGTTCTACTTTTCTCTTGCATTTATTTTAGATCTATTAAACCAAAAAATACAAAAATACCTTGCTGCAATTTATTCTTATTTATTTTATTTGCGATCTATCTATCAATTTACAACAAATTTATCGCAAGTCCGTTTGCCTATCTTGAGGCGCCGTACCTCGAAAGGGATTGACAACCCTTTTAACACGTAGGGTTGCGGGGATTTGTTATCTGTGTGCAGTGGTTGTTTACGTTGTGGTGCTTGGTTCTCCTACTGGTTCGATAACCTTGGTTTCATATCTGAGGGAAATACCTACCGCTGTTGTGCTGCATCATCCCTTCCTCTATGGGGAAATACCGACATAGCTTCAAGCGACATCACTAGTGTGAGTGCAATTCCTTATACCTTGTACCAAGAAATTATGAATGATATTGCACCTGCTGAGATAGAAGATATTGATGTTACTATTAAGCTTGCCAATAGAGATACTATATCACCAATTTGGATTGTTAGAGATGTTGAAGTCTTGTGTGGGAAAATAAAATACCCTGCTGATTTTCTTGTTCTTGCTTCCCCACAAGATGATTTTTGCACCATTATATTTGGTAGACCTTTCTTGAATACTGTTAATGCTAAGATAGACTGCGAGAAAGATATTGTTACTATTGGTTTAGGGGATATGTCTCATGATTTTAATTTCTCTAAATTTCGTAGACAATCCCATGATAAAGAATTGCCTAGTAAGGATGAAATTATTGGTCTTGCTTCTATTGTTGTGCCTCCTACTGATCCTTTAGAACAATATTTGCTAGACCATGAAAATGATATGTTTATGAATGAAAGAAGGGAAATAGATGAAATATTCTTTAATCAAGGGCCTGTTTTGAAACACAATTTGCCTCTTGGAATCCTTAGGGATCCTCCTCCACCCAAGGGTGATCCCATGTTTGAGCTTAAACAATTACCTGATACTCTGAAATATGCTTATCTCGATGAAAAGAAGATATATCCTGTTATTATTAGTGCTAACCTTTCAGAGCATGAAGAAAAGAAATTATTGAAAACTCTGAAGAAGCATCGTGCTACTATTGGATATACTCTTGATGATCTTAAGGGCATTAGTCCCACTCTATGTCAGCACAAAATTAATGTGGAGCATGATGCTAAACCAGTTGTTGATCACCAACGAAGGTTAAATCCTAAGATGAAAGAAGTTGTAAGAAATGAAATACTAAAGCTTCTGGATTCAGGTATAATTTATCCTATTGCTGATAGAAGATGGGTAAGCCCCGTTCACTGTGTCCCTAAGAAGGGAGGTATTACTATTGTTCCTAATGATAAGAAAGAATTGATCCCACAAAGAATTATTACAGGTAATAGAATGGTAATTGTGTTGGAAATATGCCCTAGAGGCAATAATAAAGTGGTTATTATTATATTTCCTTGTTCGTGATAATCGTTTATTATCCATGCCAAATTGTATTGATCGGAAAGTCAAATACATGTGTGGATACATAGACAACAACGTGTCCCTAGTGAGCCTCTACTCGACTAGCTCGTTGATCAAAGATGGCTATGGTTTCCTAGCCATGGACATGAGTTGTCATTTGATAACGGGGTCACATCATTAGGAGAATGATGTGATGGACAAGATCCAAACTATAAACGTAGCATGTGATCATGTCAAGTTTATTGCTATCGTTTTCTGCATGTCAAGTATATGTTCCTATGACCATGAGATCATGCAACTCACTGACACCGGAGGAGTACCTTGTGTGTACCAAACGTTGCAACATAACTGGGCGACTATAAAGCTACTCTACAGGTATCTCTGAGGGTGTCTGTTGAGTTGGCATGGATCAAGACTGGATGTAAGTGCATCTAGTGCCCCTTAGTGATTTTGGTGTATTGAAGACTTATAGGTTAAGGGACTAATGTGTTTATGAGTGTACACAGGTCTATAAGTCTATGAGGAGTTTGATATGTACAGAGAAAGTCGACCCCTAAAAATGAAGTTCTTCGACTGAAGACTTTGGATTTCTGAAGACTTTCTGAAGACTTTGAAAGTGAAGAAATTGGTGTGACCTTGAAGACTTGGTATTCATTCGAGGAATGTGAAGCGTGAAGACTTTAGTTTTTGTAGTTTCATTTTCTCTTTCTTGAGTCATAGGAAACACCGTACTGTTAAAGGGGGTCGATGAAATACTAAGGAAAAATTTCCATGTGATGCTCAACTCAAAATCCTACACCTACCAATCCCTTCGAGTGAAGCCATTGGAAATCTCATACAGTTCAGTCATATTCTTCAGTGACAGAGACGAAGCTCTTCTGGTCTCTGAGGAATTTGTTCTGACTGAGGAGTTAGGAATTTGCCAGTGCGGATTGCCTACACAGTGAGGAACATGATAGCCTTGAGGAATTTGATACTCAAATTTCCGACCGTTGCTGTGCTACGCGCCAGCTGTCCCAAAATATCTACCCACCTAACGGTCATATCATTGAAGGGCATTTATGTCTTATCATGTCGGGCTGCTCCCTAGGCTATAAATAGCTGCCCCCTACAACCACTAGCTGGTTGGCTGCTCCGAGAGAAACTGACACTTGTCATTTGAGAGCATCCCATCCTCCGAGGACTTTGAGCGAAAATTATCGAGTGAGGAAAACCCAAACCCAAACACCTACAAACACAAAGTGATTGAGCATCACTTAAGAGATTGATCCTGCGTGGATCCGACGCTTGTTACCTTTGAAGACCGTGCTTCTTCCAGACGGTTAGGTGTCATGGTCTAGAGCATCCAAGAGGAATTGTGGATCGCCGAGTGACCGAGTTTGTGAAGGTTCGGAAGTCACCTGAAGACTTACCACGAGTGATTGGGCAAGGTCTGTGTGACCTTAGCTCAAGGAGAATACGGTGAGGACTGTGTGTCCGGGACTGTGTGTCCTCCGGTTTAAATACCTACCCGCTCCAACCAGACGTACAACTGAGACAACAGTTGGAACTGGTCTACGAAATCATTGTCTTCACCAAGCTTACTGGTTCTATTTCCTCAACTCTTTCATTTCCTCATAATTGTGTTGTGTGCTTGTTCATATCTGTTTGAAGACTTTGACTGAAGACTTTCTCAATTTCCTCAGTTCAAATTCTTCAGTCTGTTTGTCTTCATCCTGTGTTATCCTGTGATTACGCTTTCTGTAGTCTGTGCTTGTCTTCATTTCACCATGATGACCATGCTTGTGTTCTGTTATGTTTACTTTTGAGTACTTATTCCGCTGCTAGTAGTTCTTCGCTAAGGAATTTGCTCACCCGCAAATTCCTCAGTGAAGAATTCATAAAAATCGCCTATTCACCCCCCTCTAGTCGATATAACGCACTTTCAATTGGTATCAGAGCAAGGTACTCCCTTGTTCTGTGTGATTTTGGTTTAACCGCCTGGAGTTTTAGTTATGTCGACCAGAGGATTGAAGACTGTGTCATGCCCCATCTTTGACGGTCACGAGTATCCCAAGTGGAAGGCCATGATGAAGAAGCACCTCATGGCGATGAACAACGAACTGTGGACCGTCACTGAGATTGGTCTGACCGATCTGTGCAAGATGGCGGAAGCTGATGACAATCGCAAGTACACTCTTCTCAATCTCACGGCAAAGGACGTCATCTGCTCCTGTCTGTCTCAAAATCAGTTCAGGAACATCATGCATCTCGATCATGCGAAGCTTATCTGGGACCGCCTCTCTGAGGTCTATGAAGGTCATCGAACTCGTCATGATCCTTGGTTTGAGGATTTCAAGGAATCTCTCAAAGCAATGACATTTGAACCAGAATCATCATCCTCTTCATCATGCCTTATGGAAAAAAGTATTGAGGTAACTGAATGCTACCTATCCGAGTCTAGTGATGATGAATCTGGTGATGAATTTGGACCCAGTTATGTCAAACTTGCTTCCCTTGCTACCAAACAACAAAGAGCTTTGGAAAAAGTTCAATGCATGCTAAATAAGAGCGATGATATGTTGCGTGAAGAAATGGATCAGACGAAAGCTTTGGCTGAGAGTATTCAGAGACTTCAGTCTAGGTTTGACAACCTTCAAGGTCATCATAACACTCTCTTATCTGATCATGAGAAGCTTCTTATGAATTTCTTCAAAGAAAGCAAGATCTTGAGAAGCTAAGAGTGATTTATGAAGATCTTCAAAAGGAGCGCGATTCATTACTTGCTCAACAAATCAGCGCTGCTCAGGAAGAATTCGTTCCTCCATGTTTGAAATGCATTGAACATGAATCTGCTAATTCATCACCTGAATGCTCAAATGCTTCTAATGTTACAAATTCTTCAACTGTCTCTGCTATCACTAATTCCTCATCTGAGGACATAGCTAGTATCTCTGATGATGTAGGGCTGAAGGAATTGTACATGACAGGCATGTACAAAAGCCTCAAAGGGCATCAGACTCTTTGTGATGTGCTTAAAAAGCATATCCTCAACAGGAACCCTAGGAAAGAGGGTATTGCCTTTGAGAGGAAACTCAATGCTGATGGTACATATTGGAAGCCTAAGAAGTACCCCAAAACCTCATGGGTTGCTGCAAAGGGACCTCCAGTTGATCCATCCAATTTATCTGGTTGTACATGTGAATCTCCTCATTCTTCTGATGAGTCATTTGACTCCAACTATAAACTATTCAAAAATTAGAATGGTGAAGTATTTGCTAGATATGTTGGTACTAACTTCAGGAATGGTTCCCCTATGAAGAAAATCTGGGCTCCCAAAAAGTGCCTTGAAAGTCTTCAGGTGAATGTCCTCATGACTCCACCTGTGAAGAATATGAACCCCAGATCAAACTCTTCATATGGACCAAATTCTTCATATGGATCCAAGTCCTCATACGGACCAAATTCCTCAAATGGATCAAATTCCTCAAAAGAATCAAAGTACTCATATGGATATCATCGTGCTAACAACTCTGTTTCGCAGGGAAGAGCTAAGAGCTATGAATATGAGCATTATTCTTCTAACCATTATGTTCATAAGTCCTCGAAGAATTTCTCTGCTTATTCATATGCTTGTCCTAACTCCTCTTATGTGAAACAAAATGGGCTGGCTTCTATGCCACCTTTCTCGTATGGAGCTCGCAGAGTGATGAACTCTTTGCCACCCCTTCAGATGTGGGTGGTGAAGAAAAAGAACTAATCTCTTCTGCAGGGTCAGGTCTCCAGACGTGCTCAAACGTCTGAAGAATTTGCTGGAGACCTAAAAACTGCCTGAAAGGACGCAGGCTAATCATGAAGAAATGAACTTTCATTTCTCACGTCCTCATACTGCTTTATCTGTTCTATTGCTTGATGAAATTGATCTCATGAATTGATGTCATATTCTTCACTAATGAAGTATATGAGTTCATAAGCTGCACTAATTCATCTGCAGGATGATCAACCCAAAGCCACTGAGTGGGTCCTCGATAGTGGATGTACAAATCACATGACTGGTGACAAGAATCTATTCATGGATGCTCCCTTATCTCCATCGCATCTGAAGCATATCATCTTCGCTGACAAAGACAAAAGTCAAGTATTGGGTCTAGGTAAGGTTGCGATCTCAAAGGATCAACACATGGACAAAGTCATGCTTGTCGAGTCCTTAGGATACAACCTCATGCCTGTCTCAATGCTTTGTGATCTTGATATGGTTGTTGTCTTTGGCAAGTATCATTGTGTTGTGATCATGGAAGCTGGCAATTCCAAAGTCTTCGAAGGCTTTAGGAGAGGAGACTTGTATATTGTTGATTTCTCTACAGGACCACAACCAGCCATATGCCTACTTGCAAAAGCTTCAGAAGGCTGGCTATGGCATCGATGACTTGGTCATGCAGGCATGATGAATTTGAACACGCTTGCGAAGAAGAAGCATGTCATTGGCATCGAGAATGTCAAATTCCTCAAGGATCACTTATGTGGTGCCTGTGAAGCTGGAAAGATGACCAAGGCCAAGCATCCAGCGAAGACTATCATGACCACTACCCGACCATTTGAATTGCTTCATATGGATCTCTTCGGTCCTAATCATTATGCTGCAGTTTCAAATGAAGCATCTCAATATGGCTTTGTTATTGTTGATGATTACTCTCGTTACACATGGGTACACATTGTTACTTACAAACATGAAGTGCAGGAAGTCTTCAAACGATTTTCCTCGAGGGCTTCAACCAACTTTGGTGTGAAGATCAAGCACATCAGAAGTAACAATGGAACTGAGTTCAAGAATTCTGGTCTTGATGACTATCTTGATGAACTTGGTATTACTCATGAGTTATCTTCTCCTTATACTCCTCAGCAGAATGGCGTCGTGGAGCGCAAGAACAGGACTCTTGCTGAGATGGCTCGCACTATGCTTGATGAATACAAAATGCCTCGTCGTTTCTGGATTGATGCAATTGATACTACGTGCCACATCATCAACAGAGTATATCTTCACAAATTCTTCAAGAAGACTGCCTATGAACTCCTCACTGACAAGAAACCCAATGTGAGTTATTTCAAAGTCTTCGGTGCTAAATGTTGGATTAGAGATCCTCATCACAACTCAAAATTTGCACCGAAAGCACATGAAGGTTTTATGCTTGGTTATGGAAAGGACTCGCACACCTACAGAGTCTTCAACAAAGTTCTTCACAAGGTTGTTGAAACTGTAGATGTGCGGTTCGATGAAACTAATGGCTCGCAAAGAGAGCACCTACCTTCTGTGACAGATGAACCAGCACCTGAGGAAACTATCAAGTTCAAGGATACTAAGGATGTCATTCCGACCGAAGAATCTGCTGAAGAATTCATTCCAGAACGTGAAGAACGTCGAGCTAATGCACCTGAAGAAAATGGTGCTGAAGAAAATGCTGATCAAATTCCTCAACGACAACCAGCTCATCCTCGCGTTGCAAAAGAAGTGCAAGTTGAAAACATCATCAATGACATTGAAGCACCGGTTCCTCTCACACGCTCAAGAGCTTCACATTTATCTAACTTTTGTGGGCACTTTGATTTTGTCTCTATCACAGAGCCCACTAAGGTAGATGAAGCATTTTTGGAACCTGAGTGGATTCAACCTATGCAAGAAGAATTACATCAGTTCGATCTCAACAACGTCTGGGAACTGGTCAAACGTCCAGATCCTCGCAAGCACAATATCATTGGCACGAAGTGGATCTACCGCAACAAGCAAGATGAAAATGGCCTTGTGGTGAGGAATAAGGCACGACTTGTAGCTCAAGGCTACACACAGGTTGAAGGAATTGATTTTGATGAAACTTTTGCACCTGTTGCTAGACTTAAGGCTATTCGCATATTACTTGCTTATGCTAACCATCATGATATCACCTTGTATCAAATGGATGTGAAAAGTGCATTCCTCAATGGTAAGCTTGAGGAAGAAGTATATGTTACTCAACCCCCAGGTTTTGAAGATCCAAAGAATCCTGACAAAGTCTTCAGACTCAATAAGGCCCTCTATGGCCTCAAGCAGGCCCCATGGGCGTCGTATGATACTTTGAAGGAATTCCTCATGAAGAAAGGCTTCAAACCCAGTTCACTCGACCCTACTCTTTTCACTAAATCTTATGATGGTGAACTGTTTGTGTGCCAAATATATGTTGATGATATTATCTTTGGCTGTACTGACCAACATTACAGTGATGAATTTGCCTATATGATGAGTGAAGAATATCAAATGTCTATGATGGGATAATTGAAATTCTTCTTAGGTCTTCAAATTCGTCAACAGCACAATGGCATATTCATATCTCAGGAAAATACCTCAAGGATGTACTGAGGAAATTCGGCATGCAAGATTGCAAAGGCGTCAAAATTCCCATGCGCACAAATGGCCATCTATGCACTGTTGAAAATCGTATTGACTTCGATCAAAAGGTATACTGCTCCATGATTGGTTCTTTATTGTACTTATGTGCATCTAGGCCAGATATTATGCTTAGTGTTTGCATGTGTGCCTGATTTCAAGCTACACCGAAGGAATCACACCATAATGCTGTGAAGCATATTCTTCGATATCTAGCTCACACACCAACACTTGGATTATGGTACCCCAAGGGCTCGGCCTTTGATCTCATTGGATATTCTGACTCTGACTATGATGGTGATCGTGTGGACCGCAAGTCAACATCAGGTACATGCCATTTCCTCGGAAGATCTTTGGTCTGTTGGTCCTCGAAGAAACACAACAGCGTATCACTGTCTACTGCTGAAGCTGAGTACATTGCTGTTGGTTCTTGCTGTGCTCAATTGCTGTGGATGAAGCAAACTCTCAAGGACTACGGCATCAACGTGAAGAATGTACCTCTCTTCTGTGACAATGAGAGTGCCATCAAGATTGCTCACAACCCAGTGCAGCACTTGAAGACAAAGCACATTCATATTCGTCATCATTTCTTCGTGATCATGTGTTGAAGGGCGACATTTCTATTGAGCATGTGAAGACTGAAGAACAGCTAGCCGATATCTTCACAAAGCCCTTGGATGAGAAGAGATTTAGCAAGTTGCGGTGTGAGCTAAATATCCTAGAATCTTCGAATGTGCTTTGAAAAGGACACTCATCCTAACAATTATGCAAAAATTGATGACTTAGATGTGCAACACATGAAGAAACGTTTTTCTTCAATCAATGAAGAATAACACTCTAAGTGTGAAGAAATTAACGAAGAATTTGATTCTCAGAACCCTACGACAATGGTACGCGGTGTCTGAAATCATCATTCTTATACGGTGGGTCACGACACCACCAAAGTTGAAAATCTTCAATTTGAGTTTTTCCTCAGTTTTGAAATTCCTCGGTTGTTCATTTTCTTCAACTTTGCATTGTCTTCACCTTTTCCGTCGTTTTTCTTCATTGGCAATATATATATATATATATATATGAGTTTATGTCCTCAACAACATTCACTTATTGCTAATTTTTCAAGCTGTTTTTCCTGCTAAGTGAATGTGATCGGACCCTTCCCCCTCTATGCTAAACTCAACCCATTCTATTAACAAATTCTTCATGTGCATTCAATTTGAAACTCGTTCAAAATCTTCACTGTGTCCTTGTCAGCTGAAGAATTTGCGAACGGAACTTTTAACTTATCTTATCCAAATTTTCGGCTTTTGTCGCTCAAACTGTTCCGCATCCCACGAAATACTTATCTATTCACCCACGATCTCACACGATCTCCACTTCTCAGTACGTGGGTGACACATGTCAAGCGAATGAGAAGGGTCAGGGGCACGTTCGTCCAAATTCTTCGGGCGAACAGTTTTTCACCGTGGCTATAAATACCCCTCCCCTTCCTCACTTCTCCTTTACTCTGCTCGATCTCACTCACTCTCGAGCTTCTCAAACCCTAGCGCCGCCGCTACTTCATCGTTGCCGGTGAGGAAGAGCTTCACTGCCTCGACCTCGTCGCCGCCGTACTCGCGCCGGCTGCGGATTTCTTCCCTCCGCTTCCGCCGTAGCTATCTTCCTCAGCCAAGTTAGGGCATGGAATATCTGAACTGACGAACTTCACATCTACACTTCCCAGTTCGTCGTGTTCTTCGTCCAGGGTAATTAAAAGTTACTTTTACTGCCCTCTTTGATTCAAATGATTTCTACAAAATCTTCAAAGGTGTTTTTCTTCAAATCTTCACACACTAAATACCTCACATGTCATCTGTTCTTGATTCATTTCTCTAAGCTACGTTTTTCTTCAAGATTCCTCAATTATGTGGATTCTCAATCTATACAACTCTGGAACCTAAGACAAAGAACGCTTAGTAAAATTCTTCAAGACTCATCTGGTCAAATTCCTCAAACTTGTTCTTTTTACAAAACCTTCTGCGAACGCATATGACCTCTCCAAATTCCTCGCAACTATACTCTGTTCACAGGTACTCATGTCTGCTGCTGAATCACTAGGTTCTCATCAACTTAACTCATTTGCAGCATTCCTCGAAGAAAAGTTGCATACATCTTCAGAGAATTCCATTGTTCAAATTCCTCATCTGAAGAAAATGGCTGATGGAAAGAAGCCACAGAAGGGAGGAAAGAGGCCTGAGGTCAATACTGCTTTTGAGATCCCTGATGATATATACAAGGATTATTGCACTCCTGATGAGGCCAAGTTTGGTAAGGAGGACAAAAATCAGCGCAAGGTCCGCATCCAAAGGATAGAGAGGAGATGGGCAAGAGAGTGGAGGTAGTACAGGTATGTTACTCCCAAATACATGAAGAAATTCGCTCTAAATCCTCCATGCCCAAGACCTCGATTGGCACCTGGCCAAGAAGCAGATCCCACTAGCCTCAAGCGTGGTGAGGACTATCCTGATGAATGGGCCAAGCGCCAGGCCAAGTTGGCCAGACAAGCCAGAGAAGCAGTGAGGAAATTCAACGAGGACTCTGCTACTGTTGCTACCTCTGCTGAGGCCTCCGCTGTCAAGCCAAAGAAGGCCATGGCAAAGAAGCCTACTTATAAGCCAAGTGCTTCAACTTCAATGCCCTCTCGGCCAGATTCCTCAAAGCCCACACGGCCAATTCCTCAAGCTGCTCCTGCTCCTCCAAAGTCCTCAGCTCCTCCGCCAAAGTCCTCGGCTGCTCCAACCAAATCCTCAGCACCTGTGCGTGTCGCCACGTGCCAAAGGACAACTGGCATATCTATTGCCTCAGGAGCCTCTGCAAGTTCCTCAGCTGCTCCAAGTTCCTCAGCTGGCCCATCTCTGCTGAAGAAAAAGGCCGCTGTTGGACGAGGTCCTCGACCAAGTCCTCACAAGAAGCAGGTTGCTTTCCAAGTGCCCTCTGATGATGATGAAGTTGATGATGATGAACTAGCTGAAATCATCAAAGACAGACAAGTCAAGGCCGCTAGAGCCAAAGGAAGCAATGTGCCACTGCTTTTGGATCCGAAGCTGATCCTAGACTACATCGATCTCTGGCACAAGGATCCCAACACTCCTTTGCCAAAGATGAACCTCACTCCTGGTCAAATTCATGTTCTGACTGCCTTCATTGAAGAAGAAAAATGGAAATTTGAGAAGGCCAGGCAGCTGAAGAAAGCTCAGTACAGAAAGGAGCGCTTTCTGAAGAAAAACGGTGTCTCTATGACAACTGAAGACTAGTGAAGATCCAGGCTGAAATCAAAGGCCTCAGCGATGACTTCAATGCTTACTATGCTGATTGGCAAGGAGCCAAGGTCAGGTTTGTAAAACTGACTAAGAAATTCACTTCAAAGATTGCAGCTCCATCGCAACCAGAAATTCCTCAAGCCGAAGCATCTGCTCAACCAACAGCAGAGCACGCCAGCACCGCTGATGAAAATCAGGCTGCTGAAGAAAATGTGAGTTCCAGGGCTGATGACTGCATTCCAGCCGCTGAAGAAATTGCCAGGGCATCCACTAGTGGTGCGCCTGAAGAAAATGAAGAAGTCAGGGCAACTGCATCAGTTGTGCCTGAAGAAATTCAACCAAATTCCTCTGCTCCTCCTGCGCCTACCCCAACTCCGATCCTTCCATCTGCATCAGATGTGAAGAAGACCAAGGCTGCAGAGCGTGCATCGATGAGGAAAAGGAAAGCATCAGCTTCATCATATTCTTCAGCTCCGAAGAAGATGAAGAAATTGACCAGCTCATTTGACAACCCAATTGATGTTGTTCCTATCTCAACCATGTCATCAAAGGACCTTGTTCCTTTTGATGAAGACTACGTGATTCCAAGTGAATCCGATGAAGACATTCCCTCTGCTGCTTCCTCAGAGAAGATGGATGAAGAAATTGAAGCGGACGCAATCCCTTCAACTCCAATTGTCTCCTCGCCCATGCCTCAGTTTACTGCTGAAGAGGCCGGCGTTGAGGAATTGGATGATCAAAATTCTGACGTGGACATTGGGAGTACTACTCCATTGATGAATGATGATTTTGGGGATAGCAGCATCCCAACTCTCCTCTGTTCACGCCATTGCAACAAATCCCTCAGTCCCCAGCACATACTGTTCCATTGGGCTCTGAAGAAACTCACCCCACTCCGTCTGTACATGAAGAAAGTCTAGCCACTAGTGCTGAAGAAACTGCTGCTGCTGAATCTTTGAAGACACAAACTGCCACTGAAGAGGAACCAGAAATTCCTCAGCCTGAAGAACCTAAGATTGCGATTCCCGAGGTTGTGATGCAACTGACTGACAGTCCTCAACCCAAGCCAAAGGATCCATTCTCAAGGAAGCAAAAATTCAAGACTGATGATTTCTTCGGCGAGCACGTATTCTTCACTGATTACAACCCCTATGACTCTGCTCGCATTAGGAAGAGGCGTTTCTGGACTGCCAGCCAGGCAAATTTTTATTCCTCAGTGCTGTTCAACAAAGACAAAGTCTTCGATCATGAGCACATTCCTCACGTGGACATGGAATCTCTGCCGTGCTTCGTGCCAGTCCTCAGTGTTCTTCATGATGCTGGACTGTTAAATTTCTGCACTGACATCTGTGATGGGAATGAAGAACTCATTCTTCAATTCTATGCAACTCTGCACATCACCAGAGACTCTGAAGATGTGAATTCATGGGTGCTGGACTGGATGACCGAAAACACTCACTATAAGGCACCAGCTACTGAATTCCTTCGTGCTTTGCCTCTCAGTCCTCCCCTTGAAGCTGCTCGATGCATGTACCAAGAGCCTGAGCTTACAGATCACTATATGCAAGTGCTGATGAAGCCATTAAAGCCAGGTCAGGCCCCAAGAACCAAATTCCTCGTGAAGGAATTACTATATGTGCCTCGGACTGTCTATCACATTCTGACGAAGACACTGCGTCCTATCAAGGGCCACGACTTGAATGAAGAAGAAGTCGTTGGCATCATGAAGAATCTGCTTTTCAATATCATGCATGGCGTTCCTGTCAACTTCCATTATTTCTTCATGAGGACTCTGGCCAATGTCGCTATGACACCATTTGAGTTGAAGCCTTATGCTCCGTGGATTATGAGATTCATCAGAACAAGGTCTTCACTCAACTACAAAGCTAATACACTGAACCATTGCAGCTACTTGCCCCCGATTGAAGTCCTCAAACGGACATTTTCCTCAGCTGTTGACAAGGGCAAGGCTACTGCTGTTTTTGATGAAGGCATTCGTCCATTGGATGGTCAATTTCGCAAGGCTGCATCCTACTCCACCAATGAAGACTCTGCCACTCATGACTCTGCCGCCAACACAACCAAGCCAAATCCTCAAGGCACAGCTCCCAGGGTGATGACTGATCGTGAGCTTCTCCTCAGTCTTCACCAGAAGGTTGATCGCAATCACAAATGGGTCAAGTGTCAGTTTGGTACAATTCTTCACAACATGACTGCTACCCACAATGCAGTGAAGAAAAACCATTACTACCTCCATGAAACCTTCAACCGTACCCGGGCTGTTCTGTCTCATGTTTATAGCGAAGAAGATCTGAAGAAAATGGGTCTCAAGGAAGATTTTGACTGGTTTGCTCCGCCACCGAAGAAATACAAGAAGGTCAAGGTTCCTTCCTTGGTGGCCAGCTCATATTCTTCATCGCGCGACACCGACGAGCATGAAGACTTGGACGACACTGCGGAAGTCCCTACATCAACAAATGACCCCAACAACGCTGGCGCTCCTTCATCAACTTGATATTCTTCAGGGGCGTTAGTCCTCAGTTTCGATCCTTTTGGTCATTCGATGACAAAGGGGGAGAAATTTGAGTTAGTCTTCAAGCGGGTCTATCCTATATGGGCGTATTTTTTTGCAAAGTTACAACTCTCGTTCTTCTGATGACTTTGCTGGATCGAGTTGTAAACTTAAACTCTATGGTGACCTGATACTTTTGTTGTGGTTTTCTGCATGCTTATTCCTCATTAATGTTTATGCACGCATGCTAAATTACATCAGTCACCATATTTCATCATGCATTTCAGATTCTTCATATCATATGTTAAATGCGTGTATGAATTACAAGATATAGGGGGAGATCTCCATGATTCAACTCTTCAAGTGTGCATGGCCTCAAAAGAAATTCCTCACTATGCACATCTTCAGGGGGGTTCTTCTATATCTTGCAATCAAATTCCTCAATATCAGTATTTACACTTCATATGTTTATCCCCGTTGAAAACTTAACCTATATTGTCATCAATCACCAAAAAGGGGGATATTGTAAGTGCATCTAGTGCCCCTTAGTGATTTTGGTGTATTGAACACTTATAGGTTAAGGGACTAATGTGTTTATGAGTGTACACAGGTCTATAAGTCTATGAGGAGTTTGATATTTACAGAGAAAGTCGACCCCTAATAATGAAGTTCTTCGACTGAAGACTTTGGATTTCTGAAGACTTTTTGAAGACTTTGAAAGTGAAGAAATTGGTGTGACCTTGAAGACTTGGTATTCATTCGAGGAACATGAAGCGTGAAGACTTTAGTTTTCGTAGTTTCATTTTCTCTTTCTTGAGTCATAGGAAACACCGTACTGTTAAAGGGGGTCAATGAAATACTAAGGAAAAATTTCCATGTGATGCTCAACTCAAAATCCTACACCTACCAATCCCTTCGAGTGAAGCCATTGGAAATCTCATACAGTTCAGTCATATTCTTCAGTGACAGAGACAAAGCTCTTCTGGTCTCTGAGGAATTTGTTCTGACTGAGGAGTTAGGAATTCGCCAGTGCGGATTGCCTACACAGTGAGGAACATGATAGCCCTGAGGAATTTGATACTCAAATTTCCGACCGTTGCTGTGCTACGCGCCAGCTGTCCCAAAATATCTACCCACCTAACGGTCATATCATTGAAGGGCATTTATGTCTTATCATGTCAGGCTACTCCCTAGGCTATAAATAGCCGCCCCCTACAACCACTAGCTGGTTGGCTGCTCCGAGAGAAACTGACACTTGTCATTTGAGAGCATCCCATCCTCCGAGGACTTTGAGTGAAAATCATCGAGTGAGGAAAACCCAAACCCAAACACGTACAAACCCAAAGTGATTGAGCATCACTGAAGAGATTGATCCTGCGTGGATCCGATGCTTGTTACCTTTGAAGACTGTGCTTCTTCCAGACGGTTAGGCGTCATGGTGTAGAGCATCCAAGAGGAATTGTGGATCGCCGAGTGACCAAGTTTGTGAAGGTTCGGAAGTCACCTGAAGACTTACCACGAGTGATTGGGCGAGGTCTGTGTGACCTTAGCTCAAGGAGAATACGAGGAGGACTGTGTGTCCTCAGGTTTAAATACCTAGCCGCTCCAACCAGACGTACAACTGAGACAGCAGTTGGAACTGGTCTACCAAATCATTGTCTTCACCAATCTTACTGGTTCTATTTCCTCAACTCTTTCATTTCCTCATAACTGTGTTGTGTGCTTGTTCATATCTGTTTGAAGACTTTGACTGAAGACTTTCTCGATTTCCTCAGTTCAATTTCTTCAGTCTGTTTGTCTTGATCCCGTGTTATCCTGTGATTACGCTTTCTGTACTCTATGCTTGTCTTCATTTCATAATGATGACCATGCTTGTGTTCTGTTATGTTTACTTTTGAGTACTTATTCCGCTGCTAGTAGTTCTTCGCTAAGGAATTTCCTCACCCGCAAATTCCTCAGTGAAGAATTCATAAAAATCGCCTATTCACCCCCCTCTAGTCGATATAATGCACTTTCAATTGGTATCAGAGCAAGGTACTAAAAGGTTCTAAAAGGTTGTGGGGGTTCCATGATGGGGCCCAACGACCTAGGATGGGCCCACATGGACTGAGGGGTGGGGCTACAGCCCACTTAGGCTGGCTGCCCCATTCCCCAAGGCTCATGTTGTTTAAATCTATAGATAAGGTCTTACCTCTAAATTTAAAGGGTTGAATCTAGAGATGAGATGTTATCTCCAAGTTCAAAGGGATTTCAACCCTGTGGCTGGCCCTAGATGGGTTTTGGACGCCCTCCCCTGCCCCTAGCCTATATATAGATGGGGGAGGCGCATGGGGGTAGCCAACCCTTCACCCTTGCCCATTGCCTCTCCCAACTCCTCCCACGTTTCAGGTATGCGCTTGGCGAAGCCCTGCCGGAGTTTCGTTGCCACCACCACCACACCATCTTGTTGGTTCAGATCTCATCTACCTCCTCTCTCTCTCTCTCTCTCGCTCGCTTGCTGGATCAAGAAGGAGAGGCCGCCGCCGAGCGGCACGTGTGCTAAACTCGGAGGTGACGTTCGTTCGGCACTTCATCAGGAGTCCGTGGACGGATCGTGATTGGATCGCGTAGACGTTCGACTACATCAACCGCGTTTCTTAACGCTTCCGCTTAGCAATCTACAAGGGTATGTAGATGCAATCTCTCCTCTCGTAGTTGTTCATCTCCTAGATCTATCTTGGTGAGCGTAGGAAATTTTTTGTTTCACATGCAACATTCCCCAACAGTGCCATCATGAGCTAGGTCTATGCGTAGATGACATCACAAGTAGAATACAAAGGAGTTTGTGGGCGTTGATATCTAGATTGCTTCCTTCCTTGGTGTTTTCTTGATTCGACGGTATTGTGGGATGAAGCGGCCTGGACCAACTTTACATGTCCACGTACATGAGACCGGTTCCATCGACAGACATGTGACATTTTGTTGCATAAATATGGCTGGCAGGTGTCTGTCTCTCCCACCTTAGTTGAATCGGATTCGACAAAGGCGGTCCTTGTAGAAGGTTAAATAGGAACTTGCATATCACCTTGTGGCTTTGCGTAGGTAAGAATCGTTCTTGCTAGATACCCATAGCAGCCACGTAAAACATGCAACAACAATTAGAGGACATCTAACTTGTTTTTGCAGGGTATGTTGTGATATGATATGGCCAAAGACATGATGAAATATATTTGATGTATGAGATGATCATGTTTGTAATAGTTTATATCGACTTGCATGTCGATGCATACGGCAACCGGCAGGAGCCATAGGGTTGTCTTTAATTATTGTATGACCTGCGTGTCAATCATTAAGCGTTATGTAATGCTTTACTTTATCGCTAAGCAGTAGCAATAGTAGTAGAAGCATGGTTGGCGTGACAACCCTGATGGCAGCATGATAATGGAGATCATGATGATGGAGATTATGGTGTCATGCCGGTGACGATGGAGATCATGCCGGTGCTTTGGAGATGGAGATCAAAAGCACAAGTTGATGGCCATATCATGTCACTTATGACTTGCATGTGATGTTAATCCTTTTATGCATCTTATTTTGCTTAGGACGATGGTAGCATTATAAGGTGATTCCTCACTAAAATTTCAAGATAAAATTGTGTTCTCCCCAAGTGTGCACCGTTGCGAAAGTTCGTCATTTCGAAGCACCACGTGATGATCGGGTGTGATAGACTCTACGTTCAGATACAACGGGTGTAAGCCATTTTTGCACATGCGGAACACTTGGGTTAAACTTGACGAGCCTAGCATGTACAGACATGGACTCAGAACACAAGAGACTGAAAGGTCGAACACGAGTCATATAGTAGATATGATCAACATGGAGATGTTCACCATTGAAACCACCTCATCTCACATGATGATCGGACTTGGGTTGGTGAATTTGGATCATGTTACACTCAGACAACCGGAGGGATGTTGATTTGAGTGGGAGTTCTTAGGTAATATGATTAATTGAACTCATTTATCATGAACAATAATCTAAGTCATCTTTGCAAACTTATGTTGTAGATCAATGGCTCGCGTTGTAGCTCCCCTGAATTTCAATGCGTTCCTAGAGAAAGCTAAGCTGACAGATAGTGGAAGTAACTTTGTGGACTGGGCCCGTAATCCGAGGATTATCCTCATGGCTTCCCATAAGTCTTATGTCCTTGATGCACCGCTTGGTGCGCCACCCCCTCCAGCGACTGTGGACGTTGTGAACGCCTGGCAGTCGCGTGTTGATGACTAGTCAATAGTTCGGTGCACCATGCTGTATGGCTTAGAGCCGGGAGTTCAAAGGCGTTTTGAACGTCATGGAGCATATGAGATGTTCCAGGAGTTAAAGTTTATCTTTGAGAAGAATGCCCGGATTGAGAGGTATGAGACCTCCGATAAGTTCTATGCCTGCAAGATGGAGGAAAACGGGTCTGTCAGTGAGCACATACTCAGAATGTCTAGGTACTACAACTGTCTGGCTAAGTTGGGAGTTCAGCTCCCGCCAGAGGCTTTCACTAACAGAGTTCTTCAATCGCTACCACCTAGCTAAAAGAGCTTTGTGTTGAACTATAACATGCAAGGGATGAACAATCAGTCGTCGAGCTGTACGCGATGCTAAAAGTCGCTGAGTCAGACATCCAGAAGGAGCATCAAGTGTTGATGGTGAATAAAACCACTAGTTTCAAGAAGAGCAAGTGAAAGAAGGGAAACTTTAAGAAGGGTGGCAAAGCAGTTGCTCCTCCCGTAAAGAAACCCGAGGCTGGACCCAAGCCGGAAACTGAGTGCTTCTATTGCAAGGGAACTAGCCACTAGAAGCGGAACTACCCCAAGTATCTGGCCGACAAGAAGGGGGCCAAGGTCAACAAAGGTATATATGATATGCATGTTATTGATGTGTACCTTACTAACTCTCGTTGTAGTGCCTAGGTATTTGATACCGGTTCGGTTGCTCACATTTGCAACTCAAAGCAAGAGCTACTGAATAGATGGAGGCTGGCGAAGGACGAAGTGATGATGCGCGTGGGAAATGGTTCCAAGGTTGATGTGGTCGCCATCGGCACGCTCGCTCTTCGATTACCATCGGGATTAGTGATGAACCTGAATAATTTTTATTTAGTGTCTGCGTTGAGCATGAACATTATATCTGGATCTTGTTTAATGCGAGACGGTTACTCATTTAAATCAGAGAATAATGGTTGTTCTATTTATATGGGTAATATCTTTTATGGTCATGCACCCATTGTGAGGGGTTTATACTTATTGAATCTCAATAGTGAGGATTCACATGTTCATAACATTGATGCCAAAAGATGTAGAGTTGATAATGATCGTACCACTTTCTTGTGGCACTGCCGCTTAGGTCATATTAGTGTAAAGCGCATGAAGAAACTCCATGCTGATGGACTTTTGGAGTCACTTGATTTTGAATAACTTGACACATGTGAATCATGCCTCATGGGCAAGATGACTAAGACCCCGTTTTCCGGAACAATGGAACGGGCAAGTGACTTGTTGGAAATCATACATACTGATGTGTGCGGTCCGATGAGCGTTGACGCGCGCGGTGGATATCGTTACTTTCTCACCTTCACTGATTACTTTAGTAGATATGGGTATATTTACTTGATGAAGCATAAGTCTGAAACCTTTGAAAAGTTCAAGCAATTTCAGAGTGAAGTTGAGAATCATCGTAACAAGAAGATTAAATTCCTACGATACGGTCGAGGGGGAGAATATCTGAGTTATGAGTTGGGCAGTCACTTAAGACAATGTGGAATCGTTTCACAGTTGACGCCACCTGGAACACCACATCGTAATGGCGTGTCTGAACGCCGTAATCGTACCTTATTGGATATGTGCATTCTATGATGTCTCTTCCGATCTGCCACTATCGTTTTCGTGTTATGCGTTAGAGATAGTTGCATTCACTTTAAATAGGGCACCATCTAAGTTCATGGAGATGACCCCGTATGAACTGTGGTTTGGCAAGAAACCTAAGTTGTCGTTTCTTAAGGTTTGGGGCTTCGATGCTTATGTCAAAAGGCTTCGCCGAAAAAGCTCGAACCCAAAGCGGACAAATGCGTCTTCATAGGGTAACCAAAAGAGACGGTTTGGTATACCTTCTATCTCAGATCCGAAGGCAAAGTGTTTGTCGCTAGAACGGGTCCTTTCGCGAGAAAGAGTTTCTCTCGAAAGAATTGAGTGGGAGGAAGATAGAACTTGATGAGGTTGTTGAACCTCTACTTCAACTAGTGAGTAGTGCAGCGCAGAAAGATGTTTCTGTGACACCTACGTCAGTTGAAGAGGAAACTAATGATAGTGAGCATGAAGTTTTGGATCAAGTTACTATCGAACCTTGTAGGTCGACAAGGGTACGTATAGCTCCTGAGTTGTACGGCAACCCTGTCTTAGAGGTCATGTTGTTGGACAACGATGAACCTACGAGCTATGGAGAAGCGATGGTGGGCCCGGATTCCAACAAATGGTTAGAGGCCATGAAATCCGAGATGGGATCCAAGTATGAAAACAAAGTATGGACTTTGGAAGTATTACCTAAAGGGCGAAAGGCCATTCAAAATAAATGGATCTTCAAGAAGAAGACGGACGCGAACGGTAATGTCACCGTCTATAAAGCTCGACTTGTGACAAAGTGGTTTTCACAAGTTCAAGGAGTTGACTATGATGAGACTTTCTCACCCGTAGCGATGCTTAAGTCCGTCAGAATCATGTTGGCAATAGCTGCATTTTTTGATTATGAAATCCGGCAGATGGATGTCAAAACAGCGTTCCTTAACGGTTTCCTTAAGGAAGAGTTGTATATGATGCAACCGGAAGGTTTTGTCGATCCAGAGAATGTTGAAAAAGTGTGCAAACTCCAGCGATCCATTTATGGACTGGTGCAAGCATCTAAGAGTTGGAATCTTCGCTTTGATGAGGTGATCAAAGCGTTTGGGTTTATACAAGTTTATGGAGAAGCTTGTATTTACAAGAAAGTGAGTGGGAGCTCTATAGCATTTCTAATATTATATGTGGATGACATATTGCTGATTGGAAACAATATAGAACTTTTGGAAAACGTGAAGGATTATCTGAACAAGAGTTTTTCAATGAAGGACCTAGGAGAAGCTGCTTTCATATTAGGCATCAACATCTATAGAAATAGATCAAGACGCTTGATAGGACTTTCACAAAGCACATACCTTGATAAGATTTTGAAGAAGTTCAAAATGGATCAGTCTAAGAAGGGGTTCTTGCCTGTTTTGCAAGGTGTGAAGTTGAGTCAGACTCAATGCCCAACGACTACAGAGGATAGAGAAAAGATGAGTGTCATCCCCTATGCCTCTGCCATAGGCTCTATCATGTATGCGATGCTGTGCACAAGACCGGATGTCAGTCTTGTCATACGTATGGCTGGAAGGTTTCAAAGTAATCTAGGAGTGCATCACTGGACAGCGGTGAAGAATATCCTTAAGTACCTGAAAAGGACTAAGGAAATGTTTCTCATTTATGGAGGTGATCACTAGCTCGTCGTAAAGGGTTACGTCGATGCAAGCTTTGACACTAATCCGGATGACTCTAAGTCTCAAACCGGATACGTATATATCCTAAATTCGGGAGCGGTAAGCTGGTGCAGTTCCAAGGAAAGCATGGTAGCCGATTCTACATGCGAAGCAGAGTACATAGGTGCCTCGGAGGCAGCAAAGGAAGGTGTCTGGATGAAGCAGTTCATGACAAATCTTGGAGTTGTGCCCAGTGCACTGGACCCGATGACTCTGTTCTTTGACAACACTAGTGCCATTGCTATAGCCAAGGAACCAAGGTTTCACAAGAGGACCAGACACATAAAGCGACGCTTCGATTCCATCCGCGATTACATCAAGGAGGAAGACATAAACATTTGCAAAGTGCATATGGACCTGAATGTTGCAAATCCAATGACTAAACCTCTTCCACGGCAAAAGCACGATCAACACTAGAACTCTATGGTGTTAGATCCATTACCATGTAGTGCTAGATTATTGACTCTAGTGCAAGTGGGAGACTATTGGAAATATGCCCTAGAGGCAATAATAAAGTGGTTATTATTATATTTCCTTGTTCATGATAATCGTTTATTATCCATGCTATAATTGTACTGATCGGAAACTCAAATACATGTGTGGATAAATAGACAACAACGTGTCCCTAGTGAGCCTCTACTAGACTAGCTCGTTGATCAAAGATGGCTATGGTTTCCTAGCCATGGACATGAGTTGTCATTTCATAACGGGGTCACATCATTAGGAGAATGATGTGATGGACAAGACCCAAACTATAAACGTAGCATGTGATCATGTCAAGTTTATTGCTATCGTTTTCTGCATGTCAAGTAAATGTTCCTATGACCATGAGATCATGCAACTCACTAACACCGGAGGAGTACCTTGTGTGTACCAAATGTTGCAACGTAACTGGGTGACTATAAATCTACTCTACAGGTATCCCCGAGGGTGTCTGTTGAGTTGGCATGGATCAAGACTGGATTTGTCACTCCGTATGACGGAGAGGTATCTCAGGCCCACTCGGTAATACAACATCACAACAAGCTTGCAAGCAATGTGACCAGTGCGTTATTCAAGGGATCTTGTATTACAGAATGAGTACTGAGACTTGCCGGTAACGAGATTGAACTAGGTATGGAGATATTGACGATCGAATCTCGGGCAAGTAACATACCGATAGACAAAGGGAACTACATACGGGATTAGCTGAATCTTTGACATCGAGGTTCAACCGATAAGATCTTCGTTGAATATGTAGGAACCAGTATGGGCATCCAGGTCCCGCTATTGGTTATTGACCATAGAGGTGTCTTGATCATGTCTACATGATTCTCGAACTCGTAGGGTCGCACGCTTAACGCTCGGTAGTGCTAGGGTAGTACAGAGATATTAATAGTGGAAAGTCCGAAGGTTGTTCGGAGTCCCAGATGGGTTCCGGGACATCACGAGGAGCTCCGGAATGGTCCAGAGGTAAATATTTATATATGGGAAGTCATATTTTGGGCTCCGGAAAAAGTTCGGTTTTTTCGGTATTGTATCGAGAAGGTTCTAGAAGGTTCCGGGGGTTCCACCGTGGGGCCCGACAACCTAGGAAGGGCCCACATGGACCGAGGGGTGGGGCTACAGCCACTTAGGCTTGCCTCCCCATTCCCCAAGGCACATGTTGTTTAAATCTAGAGATAAGGTCTTATTTCTAAATTTAAAGGGTTGAATCTAGAGATAAGATGTTATCTCCAAGTTTAAAGGGATTTCAACCTTGTGGCCGACCCTAGATGGGTTTTGGACGCCCTCCCCTGCCCCCTAGCCTATATATAGATGGGGGAGGCGCATGGGGGCAGACAACCCTTCACCCTCTCCCATTGCCTCTCCCAACTCCTCTCACGTTTCACCGATACACGCTTGGCGAAGCCCTGCCGGAGTACCGTTGCCACCACCACCACCACACCGTTGTGTTGGTTCAAATCTCATCTACCTCCTCTCTCTCTCTCTCTCTCTGACTTGCTGGATCAAGAAGGAGAGGACGCCGCCGAGCCGCACGTGTGCTAAACTCGGAGGTGCCGTTCATTCGGCACTTGATCGGGAGTTCGTGGACGGATCGTGATTGGATCGCGATGACGTTCGACTACATCAACTGCGTTTCTTAATGCTTCCGCTTAGCGATCTACAAGGGTATGTAGATGCAATCTCTCCTCTTGTTGTTGTTCATCTCCTAGATCGATCTTGGTGAGCGTACGATTATTTTTTCACATGCAACGTTACCCAACAAATTGATTTCCGCAAATTAAAAAAAGCTACTAGAAAAGATCATTACCCTCTACCTTTTATTGATCAAATGCTAGAAAGACTATCCAAACATACACATTTTTGCTTTCTAGATGGTTATTCTGGATTTTCTCAAATACCTGTGTCAAAAGATGACCAGGAAAAGACCACTTTTACTTGCCCTTTCGGTACTTTCGCTTATAGACGTATGCCTTTTGGTTTATGCAATGCACCTGCTACCTTTCAAAGATGTATGACTGCTATATTGTCTGATTTTTGTGAAAAGATTGTCGACGTTTTTATGGATGACTTCTCCGTTTATGGAATTTCTTTTGTTGATTGCTTAAGCAACCTTGATCGAGTTTTGCAGAGATGTGAAGAAACTAATCTTGTTTTGAATTGGGAGAAGTGCCACTTTATGGTTAATGAAGGTATTGTCTTGGGGCATAGAATTTCTGAAAGAGGTATTGAAGTTGATAAAGCTAAAGTAGATGCTATTGAAAAGATGTTGTGTCCTAAAGATATCAAAGTTATAAGAAGTTTCCTTGGTCATGCTGGTTTCTATAGGAGGTTTATTAAAGACTTCTCTAAAATTTCTAGGCCTCTCACTAATCTCTTGCAAAAAGATGTTCCTTTTGTTTTTGATGATGATTGTGTAGAAGCATTTGAAATACTTAAGAAAGCCTTGATTTCTGCACCTATTGTTCAGCCACTTGATTGGAATTTACCCTTTGAAATTATGTGTGATGCTAGTGATTATGTTGTTGGTGTTGTTCTAGGGCAAAGAGTTGATAATAAATTGAATGTTATTCATTATGCTAGTAAAACTCTAGATAGTGCCCAGAGAAATTATGCTACTACTGAAAAAGAATTTTTAGCAGTTGTATTTGCTTGTGATAAGTTCAGATCTTATATTGTTGATTCCAAAGTAACTATTCACACTGATCATGCTGCTATTAAATATCTTATGGAAAAGAAAGATGCTAAGCCTAGACTTATTAGATGGGTTCTCTTGCTACAAGAATTTGTTTGCGTATTATTGATAGAAAGGGAGCTGAGAACCCCGTTGTAGACAACTTGTCTAGGTTAGAAAATGTTCTTGATGACCCACTGCCTATTGATGATAGCTTTCCTGATGAGCAATTAGCTATCATAAATGCGTCTCATAATACTCCATGGGTATGTTGATTATGCTAATTATATTGGTGCTAAATATATACCACCTAGTTTCACATACCAGCAAAAGAAAAAGGTTTTCTATGATTTAAGACATTACTTTTGGGATGACCCACACCTTTATAAAGAAGGAGTAGATGGTGTTATTAGACGTTGTGTACTTGAGCATGAATGGAAAGATCCTACGAAAGTGCCACTCCGAGTCTTACGGAGGACACCACGCTGGAGATAGAACTGTACATAAGGTATTGCAATCTGGTTTTTATTGGCCTACTCTCTTCAAGCATGCTCGTAAGTTTGTCTTGACTTGTGATCAATGCCAAAGAATTGGCAATATTAGTAGACATCAGGAAATGCCTATGAATTATTCACTTGTTATTGATGTTCGGAAACGTAGCATGCAATTTCAAAAAAAAAACCTACGATCACGTAAGATCTATCTAGGAGCTGCATAGCAACGAGAGGGGGATAGTGTGTCTACGTACCCTCGAAGACCGAAAGCGGAAGCGTTAAGTTAATGCGGTTGATGTAGTCGAACGTCTTCACGATCCAACCGATCCAAGTACCGAACGTACGACACCTCCATGTTCAGCACACGTTCAGCTCGATGACGTCCCTCGAACTCTTGATCCGGCAGAGGGTTGAGGGAGAGTTCTGTCAGCACAACGGCGTGGCGACGGTGTTGGTGATGTGATCCGCGCAGGGCTTACCCTAATCACTACAACGCTATGACCGGAGGAGTAAACTGTGGGGGGGGCACCGCACACGGCTAAGAGAATAATTGTGGTGCCTTTGGGGTGCCCACTGCCCACATACATAAAGGAGGGGAGCGGAGGCCGGCCGGCCCCTAGGGGCACGCCAAGTGGGGGAGTCCCACTAGGACTCCTAGTCCTAGTCGGCTCCCCCTTCCTTCCAACGGAGAGGGGAAAGAGGAAAGAGGGCGAGAGGAAGAAGGAAAGGGGGGTCGCGCCCCCACCCCTTGTCCAGTTCGGATTAGGCTTGGGGGGCGCGCGCCACCTCCTGTGGCTGCCTCCTCCTCTCCACTATGGCCCATGAGGCCCATTAACTTTCCGGGGGTTCCGATAGCCTCCCGGTACTCCGATAATTCCCCGAACCTCTTCGGAACCATTCTGGTGTCCGTATACAACGTTCTGATACGTCTCTGTCATATCTACTTTTCCAAACACTTTTGCCCTTGTTTGGACTCTAACTTGCATGATTTGAATGGAACTAACCCGGACTGACGCTGTTTTTAGCAGACTTTCCATGGTGTTATTTATGTGCAGAAACAAAAGTTCTCGGAATGACCTGAAACTCCACGGAACTTATTTTTGGAAAATATTAAAAATATTGGCGAAAGAATCAAGGCCAGGGGGCCCACCACCTGTCCATGAGGGTGGGGGCCGGCCTGCCCCCTGGGCGCGCCCCCTACCTCGTGGGCCCCCTGGAGCTCCACCGACCTCAACTCCAACTCCATATATTCGTGTTCGGGGAGAAAAAAATCAGAGAGAAGGATTCATCGCATTTTACGATACGGAGCCGCCGCCAAGCCCTAAAACCTCTTGGGAGGGCTGATCTGGAGTCTGTTCGGGGCTCCGGAGAGGGGAATCCGTCGCCATCGTCATCATCAACCATCCTCCATCACCAATTTCATGATGCTCACCGCCGTGCGTGAGTAATTCCATCGTAGTCTTGCTGGACGGTGATGGGTTGGATGAGATTTATCATGTAATCGAGTTAGTTTTGTTAGGGTTTGATCCCTTGTATCCACTATGTTCTGAGATTGATGTTGCTATGACTTTGCTATGCTTAATGCTTGTCACTAGGGCCCAAGTGCCATGATTTCAGATCTGAACCTATTATGTTTTCATGAATATATGTGAGTTCTTGATCCTATCTTGCAAGTCTATAGTCACCTACTATGTGTTATGATACGGCAACCCCGAAGTGACAATAATCGGGACCACTCCCGGTGATGACCGTAGTTTGAGGAGTTCATGTATTCACTATGTGTTAATGCTTTGGTCTGGTACTCTATTAAAAGGAGGCCTTAATATCCCTTAGTTTCCATTAGAACTCCGCTGCCACGGGAGGGTAGGACAAAAGATGTCATGCAAGTTCTTTTCCATAAGCACGTATGACTATATTCGGAATACATGCCTACATTACGTTGATGAATTGGAGCTAGTTCTGTATCACCCTATGTTATGACTGTTACATGATGAACCGCATCCGGCATAATTCTCTATCACTGATCCAATGCCTACGAGCTTTTCACATATTGTTCTCCGCCTATTTACTTTTCCGTTGCTACTGTTACAATCACTACAAAACCCAAAAATATTACTTTTGCTACCGTTACCGTTACTTCCATATTACTTTGCTACTAAATACTTTGCTGCAGATATTAAGTTATCCAGGTGTGGTTGAATTGACAACTCAACTGCTAATACTTGAGAATATTCTTTGGCTCCCCTTGTGTCGAATCAATAAATTTGGGTTGAATACTCTACCCTCGAAAACTGTTGCGATCCCCTATACTTGTGGGTTACCAAGACTATTTTCTTGCGCCGTTGCCGGGGAGCATAGCTCCATTCTTTGAGTCACTTGGGATTTATATCTGCTGGTCACTATGAGGAACTTGAAAGACGAGAAAACAAAAATTTATCCCTCAACTACGAGGGGAGGTAAGGAACTGCCATCTAGATCTGCACTTGATTCACCTTCTGTTTTGAGTAAGCTTGCGACACCTAAACTTGCTTCTTCTATTAATTCTGATATATCGCATGTTATTGATGATGCCACTTCTGCTATGCATGATACTTATGATGAAACTACTTCTATGCTTGATACTACTGTGCCACTTGGTGAATTTCTTGATGAACAACTTGCTAGGGCTAGAGAGAATGAAATTATTGAAACTGATAATATTGATGAAAGTGATGATGAAGGTTCTCCCAATAAATATGAATTGCCTATTGTGCCTGAGGGCTATGTTATGGATGAAGAAACTAAAAGAGACTTTCTTGCTTGCAATGATAGAAGTGATCTTAAGAAATTATTAGCTAAGCTTAAACAAAAACTCTGAATGCTAGAATGAAATATGATCTTGCTTATGCTACTTCACCTATCTTCGTTACTGATAAGGATTATGAATTCTCTATTGATCCTGATATAATTACTTTGGTTGAATCTGATCCTTTTTATGGCTATGAATCTGAAACTGTTGTGGCACATCTTACTAAATTAAATGATATAGCCACCCTATTCACTAATGATGAGAGAACTCGCTACTTTTATATCCTTAAAATATTTCCGTTCTCATTAAAGGGTGATGCTAAGATATGGTTTAATTCTCTTGATCCTGGTTGTGTGTGTAGTCCCCAGAAAATGATTTATTACTTCTCTGCTAAATATTTCCCTGCTCATAAGAAACAAGCCGCCTTAAGGGAAATATATAATTTTGTGCAAATTGAAGAAGAGAGTCTCCCACAAGCTTGGGGGAGGCTTCTCCAATTACTTAATGCTTTGCCTGATCATCCTCTCAAGAAAAATGAAATACTTGATATCTTTTATAATGGACTAACCGATGCTTCCAGAGACCACCTGGATAGTTGTGCTGGTTCTGTTTTCAGGGAAAGAACACCGGATGACGCTGAAATTCTATTGAATAATATGTTGACCAATGAAAATAATTGGACACTTCCTGAGCCAATTCCTAAGCCTATTCCTAAATCAACTCCGAAGAAGAGGGGTGTCCTATTTCTCAGTCCTGAAGATATGCAAGAGGCAAAGAAATCGATGAAAGAAAAGGGTATTAAAGATGAAGATGTTAAGAATTTACCTCCTATTGAAGAAATACATGGTCTTAATTTACCGCCTGTTGAAGAAATATATGATCTTAATTCATCACCTATTGAAGAAACACATGGTCTTGATAACCCGACACAGGTAGTAAAGGTAAATTCTCTCTATAGATATGGTAAAGCTGAAATCCCTCCTACCAAGTTTGCTAGCCAATGTTTGGATGAGTTTGATAACTTTATGGTTAAGCAAGAAGATTTTAATGCTTATTTTGGTAGACAATTAAAACAAAATGCTTATATGATTGAACACTTGGGTGATTATATGTCTAGAGTTAAAGGTGAACTTAAACTCATTAGTAAAAATACTTCTATGGTTACCACTCAAGTAGAACAAGTACTTAAAGCTCAAAATGATTTGCTCAATGAATTGAATAATAAGAATAATGACTATGTTGTTAGAGTGGCTACTAGAACTGGTAAGATGACTCAGGAACCTTTGTATCCTGAAGGCCATCCTAAGAGAATTGAGCAAGATTCTTAGAGAAATAATATAGATGCACCTAGTCCTTCTAAGAAGAACAAAAAGAAAAATGATAGGACTTTGCATGCTTCTAGTGAACCTATTGCTGAACCACCTAAGAATCCTAATGATATTTCTATTTCTGATGCTAAAAAACAATCTGGTAATGAGCATGAACCTAGTGATAATGTTAATGATGATGTTCATGATGATGCTGAACCTAGCAATAATAATGATGTAGAAATTGAACCTGCTGTTGATCTTGATAACCCACAATCAAAGAATCAATGTTATGATAAGAGAGACTTTGTTGCTAGAACACGGTAAAGAAAGAGAACCATGGGTTCAGAAACCCATGCCTTTTCCTCCCAAACCATCCAAGAAAAAGGATGATGAGGATTTTGAGCGCTTTGCTGAAATGATTAGACCTATCTTTTTGCGTATGCGTTTGACTGATATGCTCAAAATGAATCCTTATGCTAAGTACATGAAAGAAGTTGTTACTAATAAAAGAAAGATATCGGAAGCTGAAATTTCCACCATGCTTGCTAATTATACTTTTAAGGGTGGAATACCAAAGAAACTAGGAGATCCAGGAGTACCCACTATACCATGCTCCATTAAAAGAAACTATGTTAAAACTGCTTTATGTGATCTTGGAGCCGGTGTTAGTGTTATGCCTCTCTCTTTATATCATAGACTTGATTTGAATAAGTTGGCACCTACTGAAATATCTTTGCAAATGGCTGATAAATCAACTGCTATACATGTCGGTATTTGTGAGGATGTGCCTGTTGTGGTTGCAAACGTTACTATTTTAACGGACTTTGTTATCCTTGATATTCCCGAGGACGATAGTATGTCTGTTATTCTTGGAAGACCCTTTTCGAATACTACAGGGGCTGTTATTGATATGCAACAAAGGCAATGTCACTTTTCATGTTAATGGTAATGAGCATACGGTACACTTCCCGAGGAAACAACCTCAAGTCCACAGTATCAATTCTATTGGAAAAATTCCATTGATTATTTTTGGAGGTTTTGAATTTCCTCTCCCTACTGTCAAAAACATTCTTATTATAGGGGATGTGCATATCCCCGTTGAGGTAACATAGTGTTATTCGAAATTTCTCCGGTTCCATGTTATTCGGAATGAGTTTGTTAACAAGACCTGATCAACCTTGTTAGTGGATTCCTTTCGATGAGCATGAGATGGATGAAGTTAGAAAGCACAACCTGCTGTACCCTCTCTCTACTTTCTGTTATTTAGTTGAAATAAAGTAAAATAGTATTTTTCTGTCTGTTTTCTGAATTATCCGTGCAATATAAAAATACCCCGAAAATAAAAGTTCTCCAAATGCCCTGCCAATTTAATATGATTTTTTCTGGAATATTTGAGAATATCTGGCAGTGAGAACACAGCAGGGGGAGCTGGCACCTGGCCACGAGGGTCCACGGCGCGCCCACCCCCTGGGTGCGCCCCCTGCCTTGTGGGCCCACGGTGGCCCCCCTCCACTTATGCCAGCCACCACACACTTCTTCTTCCTCCCAAAAAAATCACCATCCAGCTCAAGCACGAGTTCTAGCTCATTTTGCTGCGATTTTCGATCTCCTTGCTCAAAGCACCTCTCACAAAACTGTTTTGGGGCATTGTTCCTTGGTATGTGACTCCTCCATTGGTCCAATTAGTTTTTGTTCTAGTGATTTATTCATTGCATATTTGTGCTGCCTAGGTGACCATGTTCTTGAGCTTGCATGTCAAATTTATATGGTTCCAAGTAGTTCTAATGCATGATATAGGCCCTAGGCACTTGTAGGAGTAGTTGCTATCAATTCTGTTGAGCTTGGTTCAATTTTATTTGAGGTTACTAAAAATTTCAGAAATTTTTCATAGGAAGAAATATGCTTAGGAAAATGTATCAAGGTGGTTCTTCAAGGAAACAAGGACCCAGGCTAGCAATGCGTGATGCTGCTGATGAGCCACCAAGGGACGCTCCCGTGCGGCCTTGTGAATGGCCTTCAGAGGACTTCATGGATCAAGCTGGAATTAAGGAAGAATTTAACGCATATTTGCGTAATGCTGATCTTGTGAGCTTCGAGGCAGAAAAGTGCCGCCAGTACCACTATCTCACTAGTTCCTTTGTGAGGAGGTTTGAATTTTCATCTTCACGCAATTCTCAGACCGTCCTGTTTGATCTTTATGGAAATTCTTATACTATGGACTTAGAGGATTTCACCACTGCTTGCAAACTTCCACAATGGGGTAGTTCTAGTGAACCTCGCAAATCTGAATTTAGAGATTTTCTTGCTAGTATAACTATGGGGGAATCAAGAGACATAGCACAAGCTACCATAGGGAGCATTCATTTTCCTGCTATACATTATTTTTCTCTCTTCATAGGTAGGTGCATAAATGGTAAGGATGAAGCATGCCACATGTGTGTCCCTGACCTCAGTATTCTCAGGAGTGCTGTGTTAGGAGATAAACATTATAATTTGGGAGCCATTGTTGCACGTAGGTTGCATCATAATAGATTTAATGGAGATTTCTTTGGTGGAATTTATGCAACCCGTATAGCTAATTTTCTTGATATAACTATACGTGAGGATGATATTGAGTTGCCTCCTCCTCATTTAGATTATGAGGCTATGGTGAGTCATCGTTTTGTTGAGAGGAACAACCAGTTCCTCCAGTACCGACTAATCTTTGACAGACGACGCACCTATCACGTCGCTCTCCCTGCTTCTACTTTCTTTGACTTTCAGGCAAAGGGGGATATTACATAACCAGAGAGGAGGCGGAGGAGTATAAGAGGAGGGCTGAGATAGCTCACCTCCAAGCTGCAGCACACGATGCAATGACCGCTGCATCTCAGTATGACCCCAACTACAACTTTGGATATCCGCCAGGCCATCCGTGGCAATAGACCAACTTAGGCCAAAAGCCTAAGCTTGGGGGAGTACGTATTTCTCACCGACATTACATTCATGTTTACACACTCATTGCTAGATGTCAGTGCTCATACTCTTTCACTGTAATATCCATGTTAGTTTATTATCTTTTTACGCTTTCTTCTTATGTGTTTAATAAACCTTAAGAAAAACCAAAAATTTAGTTGAAGCTTTTAGTTAGTTTACTTTTCTTGCTGTAGTAATAATTAAAAGAAAACCCAAAAAGATTTCCTGTTCTTCTTTTGCTTGTTGGGAGCTTTCCCGTATAAATAGTTTTATTTCTTTTCTTTGGGGGCCGATAGGAGAAGACCATGATTAAATTGTTGAAGTGGCTCTTATATGCATTATTGTTGATTTAACCAAGAGCCCATATTGCCTTGTCTTCTCCTGTTTATTGAATGCTCGCAGATTCCAGCTTAGTCCAATGCACGTGCACCTTTATTATTATTCACATCGTTCGGTCATGCAAGTGAAAGGCAATTATGACAATATATGATGGACTGATTGAGATGAGAGAAGCTGGTCTGAACTCGACCTAATATGATTAGTTCATTGTTCCTGATTCAGCCTATTATGAATAAACATGTTTGCAATGACAATTAGAGATCATAGTTGCTCGTTCCATGCTTGATTAGCTATGAGTTATAATGGTTTACCTTGCGTGCCAACATGCTATTAAAATGGTTGTGATGTGGTATAGTGGGGTGGTATCCTCCTTTGAATGATTCGAGTGACTTGACTTGGCACATGTTCACACATGTAGTTGAAACAAATCAACATAGCCTTCACGATATTTATGTTCATGGTGGATTATATCCTACTCATGCTTGCACTTAATGTTTATTAATTTTAATGCATGTTCATGACTGTTGTCGCTCTCTAGTTGGTCGCTTCCTAGTCTTTTTCTAGCCTTCACTTGTACTAAGCAGGAATACTGCTTGTGCATCCAATCCCTTAAACCCCAAAGTTATGCCATATGAGTCCACTATACCTTCCTATATGCGGTATCTACCTGTTGTTCCAAGTAAATTTGTATGTGCCAAACTCTAAACCTTCAAATGAAATTCTGTTTTGCATGCTCGAATAGCTCCTGTATCAACTAGGGATGTCTGTATCTTCCATGCTAGGCGGGTTATTCTCAAGAGGAGTGGACTCCGCTCCTCACTCACGAGAAAATGGCTGGTCACCGGGATGCCCAGTCCCATGCTTTATGCAAACCAAATCAAAATAATTGCAAACTCCCCCGGGACTGTTGTTAGTTGGAGGCACTCGTTGTTTCGAGCAAGGCATGGATTGATGCTTGTTGGTGGAGGGGGAGTATAAACTTTACCATTCTATTTGGGAACCGCCTATAATGTGTGTAGCATGGAAGATATCGCCATCTCTTGGTTGTTATGTTGACAATGAAAGTATGCCGCTCAAAATATTATTTATCTCTATTTCAAAATCGAGCTCTGGCACCTCTACAAATCCCTGCTTCCCTCTGCGAAGGGCCTATCTATTTACTTTTATGTTGAGTCATCACCCTCTTATTAAAAAGCACTACCTGGAGAGCACCGCTATCATTTGCATCCATTACTATTAATTTATATTGGGTATGACTATGACTGGATCTCTTTTACCATGAATTACAATGTTTAGTCAGTCCTTGATCTTTAAAGGTGCTCTGCATTTATGTTTTGCGGTCTCAGAAAGGGCTAGCGAGATACCATCTTGTTATATCATATCATGATTGTTTTGAGAAAGTGTTGTCATCCGAGATTTATTATTATTGCTCGCTAGTTGATTATGCCATTGACATGAGTAAACATGAGACCTAAATGTTATTGTGAATATGGTTAGTTCATAATCTTTGCTGAAAACTTGAATGTTGGCTTTACATATTTACAACAACAAGAGCAAACAGAGTTTGTAAAAGTTTTTCTTTATCACTTTCAGTTTATCAACTGAATTGCTTGAGGACAAGCAAAGGTTTAAGCTTGGGGGAGTTGATACGTCTCCGTCGTATCTACTTTTTCAAACACTTTTGCCCTTGTTTTGGACTCTAACTTGCATGATTTGAATGGAACTAACCCGGACTGACGCTGCTTTCAGCAGACTTTCCATGGTGTTATTTATGTGCAGAAACAAAAGTTCTAGGAATGACCTGAAACTCCACGGAACTTATTTTTGGAAAATATTAAAAATATTGGCGAAAGAATCAAGGCCAGGGGGCCCACCACCTGTCCACGAGGGTGGGGGCGCGCCTGCCCCCTGCCTCGTGGGCCCCCTGGAGCTCCACCGACCTCAACTCCAACTCCATATATTTGTGTTTGGGGAGAAAAAAATCAGAGAGAAGGATTCATCGCATTTTATGATACGGAGCCGCCGCCAAGCCCTGAAACCTCTCGGGAGGGATGATCTGGAGTCCGTTCGGGGCTCCGGAGAGGGGAATCCGTCGCCATCGTCATCATCGACCGTCCTCCATCACCAGTTTCATGATGCTCACCGCCGTGCATGAGTAATTCCATCGTAGGCTTGCTGGACAGTGATGGGTTGGATGAGATTTATCATGTAATCGAGTTAGTTTTGTTAGGGTTTGATCCCTAGTATCCACTATGTTCTGAGATTGATGTTGCTATGACTTTGCTATGCTTAATGCTTGTCACTAGGGCCCGAGTGCCATGATTTCAGATCTGAACCTATTATGTTTTCATGAATATATGTGAGTTCTTGGTCCTATCTTGCAAGTCTATAGTCACCTACTATGTGTTATGACCCGGCAACCCCGAAGTGACAATAATCGGGACCACTCCCGGTGATGACCGTAGTTTGAGGTGTTCATGTATTCACTATGTGTTAATGCTTTGGTCCGGTACTCTATTAAAAGGAGGCCTTAATATCCCTTAGTTTCCATTAGGACCCCGCTGCCACGGGAGGGTAGGACAAAAGATGTCATGCAAGTTCTTTTCCATAACCACGTATGACTATATTCGGAATGCATGCCTACATTACATTGATGAATTGGAGCTAGTTCTGTGTCACCCTATGTTATGACTGTTACATGATGAACCGCATCCGGCATAATTCTCTATCACCGATCCAATGCCCACGAGCTTTCACATATTGTTCTCCGCCTATTTACTTTTCCGTTGCTACTGTTACAATCACTACAAAACCCAAAAATATTACTTTTGCTACCGTTACCGTTACTTCCATATTACTTTGCTACTAAATACTTTGCTGCAGATATTAAGTTATCCAGGTGTGGTTGAATTGACAACTCAACTGCTAATACTTGAGAATGTTCTTTGGCTCCCCTTGTGTCAAATCAATAAATTTGGGTTGAATACTCTACCCTCGAAAATTGTTGCGATCCCCTATACTTGTGGGTTATCACCTTCCAATATATGAATCTTTACCTCTCGACCATTTCGAGACTCCTCGTCATGTCCGTGATCTCATCCGGGCCTCCGAACAAACTTTAGTCAGCAAAACACATAACTCATAATACAAATCGTCATTGAACGTTAAGCGTGCGAACCCTACGGGTTCGAGAACTATGTAGACATGACCGAGACACATCTTCAGTCAATAACCAATAGCGGAACCTGGATGCTCATATTGGTTTCTACATATTATATGAAGATCTTTATCGGTCAAACCGCATAACAATATACGTCATTCCCTTTGTCATCGGTGTGTTACTTGCCCGAGATTCAATCGTCGGTATCATCATACCTAGTTCAATCTCGTTACCGGCAAGTCTGTTTACTCGTTCCGTAATGCATCATCCCGTAACTAACTCATTAGTCACATTGCTTGCAAGGCTTATAGTGATGTGCATTACCGAGAGGGCCCAAAGATACCTCTTCGATACACGGAGTGACAAATCCTAATCTTGATCTATGCCAACCCAACAAACACCTTCGGAGACACCTGTAGAGCATCTTTATAATCACCCAGTTACGTTGTGACGTTTGATTGCACACAAGGTGTTCCTCCGGTATTCAGGAGTTGCATAATCTCATAGTCAGAGGAATATTTATAAGTCATGAAGAAAGCAATAGCAACAAAACTAAACGATCATAATGCTAAGCTAACGGATGGGTCTTGTCCATCACATCATTCTCTAATGATGTGATCGCGTTCATCAAATGACAACACATGTCTATGGTCAGGAAACTTAACCATCTTTGATTAATGCGCTAGTCAAGTATAGGCATACTAAGGACACTCAGTTTTGTCTATGTATTCACACATGTACTAAGTTTCCGGTTAATACAATTCTAGCATGAATAATAAACATTTATCATGATATAAGGAAATATAAATAACAACTTTATTATTGCCTCTAGGGCATATTTCCTTCAGTCTCCCACTTGAACTAGAGTCAATAATCTAGATTACATAGTAATGATTATAACACCCATGGAGTCTGGTGCTGATCATGTTTGCTCGTGGAAGAGGCTTAGTCAACGGCTCTGCAACATTCAGATTTATATGTATTTTGCAAATCTCTATGTCTCCCTCCTTGACTTGATCGCGGATGGAGTTGAAGCGTCTCTTGGTGTGTTTGGTTCTCTTGTGAAATATTGATTCCTTCGCCAAGGCTATTGCTCCAGTATTGTCACAAAAGATTTTCATTGGACCCGATGCACTTGGTATTACACCTAGATCGGATATGAACTCCTTCATCCAGACTCCTTCATTTGCTGCTTCCGAAGCAGCTATGTACTCCGCTTCACACGTAGATCCCGCCACGATGCTCTGCTTGGAACTGCACCAACTTACAACTCCACCATTCAATATAATTACGTATCCGGTTTGCGACTTAGAGTCATCCGGATCAGTGTCAAAGCTTGCATCAATGTAACCATTTACGACAAGCTCTTTGTCACCTCCATAAACGAGAAACATATCATTAGTCCTTTTCAAGTATTTTAGGATGTTCTTGACCGCTGTCCAGTGACCCACTCATGGATTACTTTGGTACCAGCCTGCTAAACTTATAGCAAGGCACACATTAGGTCTGGTACACAGCATTGCATACATGATAGAACCTATGGCTGAAGCATAGGGAATGACTTTCATTTCTCTCTATCTTCCGCAGTGGTCGGGCATTGAGTCTAACTCAACTTCACACCTTGTAACACAGGCAAGAACCCTTTCTTTGACTGATCCATTTTGAACTTCTTCAAAACTTTATCTAGGTATGTGCTTTGTGAAAGTCCAATTAAGCGTCTTGATCTATTTCTATAGATCTTGATGCCCAATATATAAGCAGCTTCACCGAGGTCTTTCATTGAAAAATTCTTATTCAAGTATCCTTTTATGCTATCCAGAAATTCGGTATTATTTCCAATCAACAATATGCCATCCACATATAATATTAGAAATGCTACAAAGCTCCCACTCACTTTCTTGTAAATACAGGCTTCTCCAAAAGTCTGTATAAAACCATATGCTTTGATCACACTATCAAAGCGTATATTCCAACTCCGAGAGGCTTGCACCAGTCCTTAAATGGATCGCTGGAGCTTGCACACTTTGTTAGCACCTTTAGGATCGAAAAAACCTTCTGGTTGCATCATATACAACTCTTCTTTAAGATATCCATTAAGGAATGCAGTTTTGACATCCATTTGCCAAATTTCATAATAATAAAATGCGGCAATTGCTAACACGATTCCGACAGACTTAAGCATCGCTACGTGTGAGAAGGTCACATCATAGTCAACTCCTTGAACTTGTCGAAAACCTTTCACAACAAGTCAAGCTTTGTAGACAGTAACATTACCGTCAGCATAAGTCTTCTTTTTGAAGACCCATTTATTCTCTATGGTTTGCCGATCATCAGGCAACTCAACCAAAGTCCACACTTTGTTCGCATACATGGATCCCATCTCAGATTTCATGGCCTCAAGCCGTTTCGCGGAATCAGGGCTCATCATCGCTTCCTCATAGTTCGTAGGTTCGTCATGGTCAAGTAACATGACCTCCCGAACAGGATTACCGTACCACTCTGGTGCGGACCGTACTCTGGTTGACCTACGAGGTTCGGTAGTAACTGGATCTGAAGTTTCATGATCATCATCATTAGCTTCCTCACTAATTAGGGTAGGAATCACCGGAACTGATTTCTATGATGAACTACTTTCCAATTCGGGAGAAGGTACAGTTACCTCATCAAGTTCTACTTTCCTCCCACTCACTTCTTTCGAGAGAAACTCCTTCTCTAGAAAGGATCCATTCTAAGCAACGAATATCTTGCCTTCAGATCTGTGATAGAAGGTGTACCCAATAATTTCCTTTTGGTATCCTATGAAGACACATTTCTCCGATTTGGGTTCGAGCTTATCAGGTTGAAGTTTTTTCACATAAGCATCGCAGGCCCAAACTTTAAGAAACGACGGCTTAGGTTTGTTGCCAAACCACGGTTCATATGGTGTCGTCTCAACGGATTTAGATGGTGCCCTATTTAATGTGAATACAGCCGTCTCTAAAGCATAACCCCAAAATGATAGCGGTAAATCGGTAAGAGACATCATAGATCGCACTATATCTAATAAAGTACGGTTACGACGTTCGGACACACCATTACGCTGTGGTGTTCCAGGTGGCGTGAGTTGTGAAATTATTCCACATTGTTTCAAATGAAGACCAAACTCATAACTCAAATATTCACCTCCATGATCAGATCGTAGAAATTTTAATTTCTTGTTACAATGATTCTCTACTTCACTCTGAAATTCTTTGAACTTTTCAAATGTTTCAGACTTATGTTTCATTAAGTAGATATACCCATATCTGCTCGAATCATCTGTCAAGGTCAGAAAATAACGATATCCGCCGCAAGCCTCAACACTCATCGGACCGCATACATCGGTATGTATTATTTCCAATAAGTCAGTTGCTCGCTCCATTGTTCCGGAGAACGGAGTCTTAGTCATCTTGCCCATGAGGCATGGTTCGCAGGCATCAAGTGATTGATAATCAAGTGATTCCAAAAGCCCATCGGGATGGAGTTTCTTCATACGCTTTACACCAATATGACCTAAACGGCAGTGCCACAAATAAGTTGCACTATCATTACTAACTTTGCATCTTTTAGCTTCAATATTATGAATATGTGTATCACTACACTTGAGATTCAACAAAAATAGACCACTCATCAAGGGTGCATGACCAGAAAAGATATTACTCATATAAATAGAACAACCATTATTCTCTGATTTAAATGAATAACCGTCTCGCATCAAACAAGATCCAGATATAATGTTCATGCTCAATGCTGGCACCAAATAACAATTATTTAGGTCTAAAACTAATCCTGAAGATAGATGTAGAGGTAGCGTGCCGACAGCAATCACATCGACTTTGGAACCATTTCCCACGCGCATCGTCACCTCGTCCTTAGCCAATCTTCGTTTAATCCGTAGCCCTTGTTTCGAGTTGCAAATATGAGCAACAGAACCAGTATCAAATACCCAGGCGCTACTACGAGCATTAGTAAGGTACACATCAATAACATGTATATCAAATATACCTTTCACTTTGCCATCCTTCTTATCTGCCAAATACTTGGGGCAGTTCCGCTTCCAGTGACCAGTCTCTTTGCAGTAGATCCACTCAGTTTCAGGCTTAGGTCCAGACTTGGGCTTCTTCCCTTGAGCAGCAACTTGCTTGTTGTTCTTCTTGAAGTTCCCCTTCTCATCTTTGCCCTTTTTCTTGAAACTAGTGGTCTTGTTAACCATCAACACTTGATGCTCCTTCTTGATTTCTACCTCTGCAGCCTTTAGCATTGTGAAGAGCTCGGGAATTGTCATCCATCCCTTGCATATTATAGTTCATTGTGAAGCCTTTATAGCTTGGTGGCAGTGATTGAAGAACTCTGTCAATGACACTATCATCAGGAAGATTAACTCCCAGCTGAGTCAAGTGGTTATGATACCCAGACATTTTGAGTATATGTTCACTGACAAAACTATTCTCCTCCATCTTGCAGCTATAGAACTTGTTGGAGACTTCATATCTCTCAACTCGGGCATTTGCTTGAAATATTAACTTCAATTCCTGGAACATCTCATATGCTCCATGACGTTCAAAACGTCTTTGAAGTACCGATTCTAAGCCGTAAAGCATGGCACACTAAACTATCGAGTAGTCATCAGCTTTGCTTTGCCAGACGTTCATAACGTCCGGAGTTGTTCCTGCAGCGGGTCTTGCACCTAGCGGTGCTTCCAGGACGTAATTCTTTTGTGCAACAATGAGGATAATCCTCAAGTTAGGGACCCAGTCCGTGTAGTTGCTACCATCATCTTTCAACTTAGCTTTCTCTAGGAACGCATTAAAATTCAAGGGAACGGTAGCACGGGCCATTGATCTACAACAACATAGATATGCAAAAAACTATCAGGTACTAAGTTCATGATAAATTAAAGTTCAATTAATAATATTACTTAAGAACTCCCACTTAGATAGACAGCTCTCTAGTCATCGAAATGATAATGTGATCCATATCAACTAAACCATGTCCGATCACCACGTGAGATGGAGTAGTTTTCAATGGTGAACATCACTATGTTGATCATATCTACTATATGATTCACGTTCGACCTTTCGGTCTCAGTGTTCTGAGGCCATATCTGCATAAGCTAGGCTCGTCAAGTTTAACCTGAGTATTCTGCACGTGAAAAACTGGCTTGCAACCGTTGTATGTGAACGTGGAGCTTATCCCACCCGATCATCATGTGGTGTCTCGGCACGACGAACTGTAGCAACCGTGCATCACGTCGCTTTGAGCTCTGGCACCTCTACAAATCCCTACTTCCCTCTGCGAAGGGCCTTTCTTTTACTTTATGCAATTTTTATTTTTCGAATTTGAGTCTCCATCTTCTCTTATAAAAGCACCAACTAGGAGGCAATATGATCGTACTTGAGTATTAGGTGTAGCTAATATGCGAGTGTGTTTCATGAATGGATCAATGATCGAGCATGATGGGCTAGGGATACTTATTTTAGCATTGATATTTTGAAAGACATGGTTGCTTGTTGATATGCTTGAGTATTTAAATTATGATGTCAAAACTAGACTATTGCTTTGAATCACATAATAGTCCAAATGTCCATGCTGTAAAGAAAAGAATATGATATGACATGTTAGGCAGCATTCCACATCAAAAAATGTGTTTTTATCACTTACCTACTCGAGGACGAGTAGGAGTTAAGCTTGGGGATGCTGATACGTCTCCAATGTATCTATAATTTTTTATTGTCCCATGCTGTTATATTATCAATCTTGGATGTTTTATAATCATTTTAGTCATTTTATATCATTTTTTGGTACTAACCTATTGACATAGTGCCATGTGCCAGTTGATGCTTTCTGCATGTTTTTTACATCGCAGGAAATCAATATCAGACGGAGTCCAAATGCAACGAAACTTCACGGAGATTTTTTTTGGACCAGAAGGAACATAATGGGCCCTGGCTACACCTGGGGGTGCTCCGAGGAGAGCACAACCCACCAGGGCGCGCCAGGAGGCCCAGGCGCGCCCTGGTGGGTTGTGCCCACCTCGGGTGCCCCCCGGACCGCCTCTTTGCTCTATAAATACCCCAATATTCCAGAAACCCTAGGGGAGTCGACGAAATATTGATCCAGCCGCCGCAGAGTCCAGAACCACTAGATCTAATCTAGACACCATCTCGGATGGGGTTCACCACCTCCATTGGTGCCTCTCCAATGATGCGAGAGTAGTTCTTTGTAGACCTTTGTCAGGACCCCGATTCCAAATCACACCGATCTAGCCTGTAACACCTCATATCACATTGCGGCCTCACGCACGGTACTCCCACTTGTGTCGCCTTACCATGGCCCAGGACCGTTTGCGCCTTTTGGCTCACGTATATGACAATGTCGCTAGCATCCATATGACAGAGAACCCGGGCCGACATGGCTAGTCGTGAACCCAAAGCGGCACTAACGTATGGGGACAGGCATACATGAATCAACATCGAGCGTGTCGGTCAGCAGCGTGTGAATCCGGGCTGTAGCACTGGGCTAACAGGACTCCGGGAACCCGGGCTGTAGCAGGCTAGGCAGGACTCCGGATGTCACCGCGTGACATTTCCCCGAAGGGGCAGACACAGGAACGATATGAATCACATGCCGGCCAGTCAGGTGTCCAGAGCAGTAGTGCTGGGCTAGCAGGACTCCGGTGAACCGGGCTGTAGCGGACTACTATGGCTCAAGGAGGCACTAGACTACATTTCCCCATAAGAGAGGCTGCCAAGGATAAACAACTAGATTGTCGGATCCCACACATACCAAGCATTTCAAACATACACACAATATGCTCGATATGTGCAAATACAACATGGCATCACAACAAAACTCTACAACTCAAAGTACTTTATTTAAAGGGCTCCGGAGAGCCTTACATAACTTGTTCATACAGATAGGGGTCACATGACCCGACACTCAAGTCATACAATCATACAAGCACATGCGGAAGCAAACTGTCTGGGTACAGACACTAGAAAGAAGGAAGGCTTGACGAAGCCTGTCTATCTACATAGGCCCTTCATAAGCCTAGATCGCCACCTGGGTGGCAAGTCACTCGTCGTCGTCGAGTTCTACGTAGAACCCATCAGAAGGGGTGGTGTTGTCGTCTGAAAACAGTAATTGAGGCAACATGAGTACAAAGGTACTCAGCAAGTCTTACAACAGATCCTACTACACATGTTCATTCTCAAGAAGGTAGTGGGGTTATTGCAGCAAACCAGCTTTGACTCTTGGCTAAGCTATCCTATGATACACCACTTGTGAAATAGTTTTCGCACACGAGTCCACTAATCACCATCTCAATACCCCACCGTGGATCCTCCCTCGTCATCCCACGAGAGGGCCATCCGCGGTACTCACACTTATCTTGAGGCTTTTAGTAGTATCCATTTACTTGTCTATGAACTGCATAAGCGACCAAGTAGTCCTTTACCGCGGACGCGGCTATTCGAATAGTTTTATACCCTGCAGGGGTGTACTTCGTCACACACGCTCTCACCACTTATCGTCGCTACACGACGTGTACTCGGCAACCTTCAAGCGGAAGCCCAACGTGGGTGTCGGCCACAGCCTACCTAAACACTCGAGTCTCTAGTCCAGGTTTATCGCCTATTTAGGTTCCATCCGCAGGGAGTCCGGCCGAGGTTTCCACTTATGGCCCCAAACGATGTGTGCAGGGTTCCCGGACACCAAACGGGCGACTCGGTACACCGCGCCACGAGCCTACCGCATCACAGCCCACCCCTTGGTCAGCGCTGTCCACGGCCTCCAGCTTACTACAAACACCAGAAACTACGTGCAACTCCTGGACAGAGGACAAGGGTGATTAAGAAGCCGAGGGGGTCCATTGGTTTCGGGCCTGATGTGTGGTAGTAGCTGAATCTTAAATCACGCATACAGATCTCAGTTCTTAGGGACGGTCTCAATGAAACAACCCACCATGTACTCCTACATGGCCTCCCATCGATACCTTTACCAAATCGTGTTCAACACTTCACTCTCATTATCGACACACACACTTTCACTCTAGTTCATCACCCTGATGAGCCATACCTGACACAACTCTAAGCGTAGCAAGCATAGCATTGTAGGAACACAACATGGCTCAATCAACTCCTACACATGCTAGTGGGTTTCATCTAGTTACTGTGGCAATGACAGGTCATGCAAAGGAAAGTGGGTTCAACTACCGCAACACACATCAGTTTGAATTGCGTTGTCTTAATGCAGTAAACGAGAGCAGAAGCGAGAAGATGGGTTTGTATCGAAACGATCAATGGGTTGCTTGCCTGACGGAGTGGTGGTGGGATACTGCCCTTCAGTTGGATACTCGTGAATATCCTCGGAGGCAGGACCTACCACAATGAACACATCGAAGCACAATCAACACCAAGCAAGTGCAACAATATGATGCATGCATGAGACATGGCAAAATGGATGTATTGGGCTAATGCAACTAGGACCAGATGGGTTTGGACTATTTTGAATCAAAGATTCAAATTCCAAGTTCATAATTGGCCCATATTAGATCTTTATCTTGTTCTGTATAAAACAGTAGGTTAACTTGCTTAATCATGCATGAAACCAGTACAGATGGATAGAATGGATTTTTCTGATCATTTTTCATATATAAATCTTTTCATTCTGAGCTATAGATTATTTTCTATGATTTTTTGAAGTTTGTGATAATTTCTGGAATTTCCAATATAAGAATAATTCCAGTAATGCTTTACTGCGTCAGCCTGACGTCAGTGTGACGTCAGCAGGTCAACGGGGTCGTCCAGGTCAAACCTGACGTGTGGGTCCCCTGTGTCAGTGTCACTGTTAGGTAATTAGCTAATTAGGATTAGTTTTAATCTCTAATTCAGATTAATTAGCAGGCGGGCCCCACTTGTCAGTGACTCTTGGGGGGGTCAACCTGTGGTCAAACCACGCTGACTCGCCGGCGGACGTCCAGACGCGGCGGTGGAGTGCGGGATCCCTCCTCCGGCGACCAAATGGACGGCGGAGGGTACCTACGTGTAGCTGGGGGCGAACCGCGTCGACTGGTGGTGGTGGTGGAGCTCGGGGTCGCCGGAATCGACGCCGGCGACGAGCCGTGCGGCTGCCGGGGTACGGGCGTGGTTGAATCCGTTGCTAGAGAGCACGGCGAGGGACATGCGATGGTGCTACAGGTTCTTGGCGTTGCGGTGGAGCTAATGGCTACGGTGGTGCGGCCGTTGGGTGGCCGGAGCCTCGTCGGCGACGAGCTCGTGCGGCGGCGCGTACGGGTGAGCTTCGTGCAGTGGCTGCGGAGCTCGAGAGGGAGAGAGGAGAGGATGGGAAGGTGGCCATGCTCACGGTGGTTGCGACGGAGCGGACGGCGAGGTCGGAGGCGAGCTGTTGCAGTGGCGACGGCGGAGGGGATCTCCGACGGTGAGCGGCGAAGGCGAGGTCGGAGGCGAGGCTTCGGGGCAAACGAGCGCTCGGGGCTCGACTTGCTCGAAGGAGTGGGCGAGGGCGGAGCTGTTGGACACGGTGGGACGGCGCGAGGTCGACGGTGGGCGCGGCTACTCCGACGAGGTGGCTGCGGCGGCGTCGGCCATGGTGGGGGAAAGGCGAGGGGGAGGCGACGGGGGAGAATGGCGGTGTCCAGAGGCTCGGGGCGCGTCGAGGGGTTCGTCCAGCGCATCCACGGGCGAGGGCGGCAAGCAGGTGGCGCCGTGGCGAGCTCGCGCTCGCCGGCGTCACCTCTCTGCCTGCTCTGGCGAGGGCAGGCAGCTGACTGGCGCGGGCCAGCACAGTGCTGGGCCGCCAGGTGGGCTGCCAGGTAAGTCCTTCTGCTTTCTGTTTCTCTTTTATTTATTTATTTCTGTTCTGTGTTTTGAAATAGTAAAAATACTATTTCATTTGGAAAAATCCTGAGAATATTCTGAGGCACCTTTGAAATTATTCTCAACAGCCTAAAAATACCTTCAAGATTATTTGGGCATTTGAAAATATTTATAGAATTAAAAATGCCCAAATGCAAATACTTATGGCTTGTGCAAAAATCCAAGATGGCCTCCAAAAATATGAAACCATTTTTGGCAGAGGTTTTGCCCAGAACCAAAGATGGTGAACATTTATGGAGGGCATTTCAGGTTCATTGAAAAGGATTTTAGTAAACCCTAGTTGTTTCAGGGGGGTGCTGGGGGTTTCTGACATCCCCATTTCAAGTTTCTGTGAAAAATAGACATGATGCAACACTCTAATGCATGAACTAGCTAGGATGTGACAACCTTCGGGTCCGTAGTTAGTAGCTAGATGGCTTCCTCTCTCTCGCTGAATTCTCAATACAATGGTCTCTTGGAGATACATATGATGTAACTCTTTTTGCAGTGTGTTTGTTGGGATCTGATGAACTTTGAGTTTATGATCAGTCATATCTTTTTATATCCATGAAAGTTATTTTAGTTTCTTTGATCTCTTATATGCATGGTTGCTTATAGCCTCATATTTCTTCTCTGATATTTGGGTTTTGTTTGGCCAACTTGATCTATTTATCTTGCAATGGGAAGAGGTGCTTTGTAGTGGGTTCGATCTTACGGTGCTTGATCCCAGTGACAGAAGGGGAACCGACACGTATGTACCGTTTCTACTAAGGATACAACGATGGGGTCTATCTCTACATAGATAGATCTTGTCAACACCATGTCATTGTTCTTATTGCGTTACTCTGTTTCTCCATGAACTTAATACACTAGATGCATGCTGGATAGCGGTCGATGTGTGGAGCAATAGTAGTAGATGCAGGCAGGAGTCGGTCTACTAATCTTGGACGTGATGCCTATATAAAGTTCATTGCACTACAAAAAAAAGACACATCCGTGACATTTTGGGCCGAACAAAAAAAATTCTGTCATTCTTATGACACTTCTATGACGATAATTGTGACAAAACCCGGTATCATCATAGATGTGGTGGGCTCCTACTTCTATGACAAAAACATGACAGAAAATGGGCTTTTCGTCCTGGGCGGGCCGGAGACGCAGCTACATGACATTCTTTGGGCCGTCCATGACGGAAAAAACCGTGGTAGAAGCGAGGGCGAGGAAAATATCGGGGTGTTCCCGGTTACGGTGGGTGGTCGGGGCCGAGCGATGCGCGTTTCTCTCGTACACGTACGCGCGTGTGTGCGAGGCCTTGGGCTCTAACTGAACTCGAGCGAGGCGTTCGCCTACTGAACCCGAGCAATTGCACTGCAGGCTACGCGTTACTGAACCTGAGCGATCGATCGATGGCTGTTAACTGAACCCGATCGAGCGATTCCTTCGCTACTGCTGCTAACTAAAGCCGATCGATGCTGCCTCTGGATGAACAGTGAGCGTTGCTGGGGGGGATTGGATGAACAGTTCCTGGTGGGGGTGGATGAACAGGACCCCGTGGTGTTGCCTCTGGATGAACAGGACCCCGATCGATCGAGCCGGTTGGGGCTGGATGAACAGGACCCCGTGGAGGGCTGGATGAACAGGACTACCCCGTGGAGGGCTGGATGAACAGTAGAAGGTGGAGGGATGGATGAACAGTTGCTCGTGGAGGGGTTGTTGAACAGGAGCCCATGGAGAGGGCTGGTTGAATAGTAGCCGGTGGAGTAGCGCGTGGTGGAGGCTGGATGAACAGTCGCAGGTGGAGGCTGGAGGAGGTCGACGGTAGATGAACAGTAGCCCATGGAGGCTGGAGGGGGTTGATGATAGAGATGAACAGTATCCCGTGGAGTCCCGTTTTGCGGTACGCCACACCCCTCCCGATGAACAGGACCCCCGTTTCGACCGTAGTGCTCCAACACAAGTCCGTTTCCTCCGTTTTGCGGTATGCCACACCCCTCCCGATCAACAGGACCCTGTTTCGACCATAGGAGGTCCAACACAAGTCCGTTTCCTCCGTTTTGCGGTACGCCAAACCCCTCCCGATGAACAGGATCCCGTTTCGAACGTGGCCGGTCGAACACAAGGCCGTTTCCTCCGTTCTGCGGTATGCCAGGCCTCGTTTCCATCGGCTATTCCGTCCAAGCCCTCCCGATGAACACGACGACGCATTTCGTTCCGACCCAGCCGGTTGGCTCCCCATGAACACGACAACGACGATGTTTCTCCGTTCTGACCCAGTCATGTACACGAGCCCTTGCCGTAGGTATGCGTGAGTAGGCGTTCGAGACCCCGCCCGTATGTACATACGTGGCCGTATTTTGTTTCTTGCACCCTGGACGCTGTACGTACGTGTACATGCTACGTGCACGCCTCTACTACGACACGTGCGCGCCTCTACATCGACCAGTATGTACGTACACGTTCGCGACCAGAATGACAACGCTACGTACGCTTCGACCAGATGGGTCCCGACTGTCAGGCACTTCCTTCTGTGCGAAGATGTAGCTAGTGAGTCCCAGCAGTCAGGGGGGCGAATCGTTTTTTTTTGCCCGGATGGTGGGTCCCAGCAGTCAGGGGGGAACCGTTTTTTGCGAAATACGGTGGCCCGTCCGGTGGGTCCCTGCTGTCAGCTGGAGGAATAATTATTTTGCACGTAATAAGGAGGCACTTCCTTGAGGCCGCCGTGGACCCAGCTGTTAGCCTCTCCACGTACAGTACTCTTCCAATGGAAGTCGGTCGTTGACCACATTGACCACGCCGCGCCGAGAGCACCACAGCGGTGGGCGACGGCGAGGCCTAGGAAGGGGACGACACGGCAGTGGAAGCCCGCGCGGATAGGAGTATGAGGGTTCACTGGTTCGGCTGCGGTGTGAGGCTGCCATCTCCGCGGAATAACAAGGGGTGTGGGTGTGTAGAGGGATGGCCTGGCCAACGGTGGGAGTAGTAGGGGGCGTTGAGGCCTCCGCGGCATCACAGCCGGCCACGGGAGGCAGGAGCACGCGGCACGACCAGCGCTGCTTTGGGCGGCTGGAGCAAGAAGACCAGAGGTTGAAGAAGCACTACGGCCGTTGGATGGACATCGTACGGTCACTGCAGCTAGAATCGTTTATATTGACTAAGTTGACAAAGCCCTTGGTACGCGTCAACTTAGTAGGCCCACAGGTCAGCCTCCGAAATGGTGCGCCCCAGATGTCAGGGGGAGGAATCATTTTTTGGGCGGCTGAAGCAAGAATATCCGAGATTGAAGAAGAAGCACGACATCCGTTGGATGGACATCCAACAGCCACAGCTGCCAGAACCGTGTGTTGTTGACAAAGCCTTGCATACGCGTCAACTTAGTTTTTTTTTCAGGGGACGCATCAACTTAGAAGGCCCACAAGTGTGTGGCAGAGAACATATAGCACATTTGCGATTTGTAAGAATGTACAACCCATTTTTTAATTCTAATGGAATTTACTATAGCCCATTTACAGTTTGTTAAAAGTACAGCCCATTTTCTATCTAGGACAATGATTAATAATTTCAACCAACCACTCAAAACAGAATTCAAAAAAAATTCCCACATTTTTATGGGATCCGAAATATTTTTATCCGAAATATCTAGTTAGATTAAATATAATTGCAAAATAAAGTTGTATTATGTTAAATCCAATGAAATATTGCGCGCGCAACAAGTATTGAAATTAAAATTTTCAAATTCCAAAAATAATATATTTTTTAAACTAATTACGCGTTTGGTGCATTTTTTATAGTTACTGCCCAGTTATTATAATTGCATCCCATTTATTATTTCTTAAAGTCCATTTTCTTGTTAAGCCTAATGCATACCTCCTAGGAAAGTTTGCAGCCCAGCGGGGCGGAGAATAACAAGTTGACCCGGATATTGTGTACAACTGTCGGCCCAGTTGCATTGGTGATGTTGAAAAAACGGCCTGTGTAGTACAGTACAACCTAACATGGCTACTCAGCCCACATTCAGCGACGCCGGAAAGGCCCAAACAAGGCTTCTGTACAACTTTTTGAAGTCATTGAGCTCAATTAATAACTCAAGAAAAAAGTTAGATTATAGTGGAACCTAAATTAAAGCTGTCACGAGGAAAGAAATAATTCAACGGGTCCCACTTGTGTGTGTGTGTGTGTCTGTGTGTGTGTGAGAGAGAGAGAGAGACCCATCGGTCGATGCTCGTAAATACATCTTTCAGCCATATGCATTGATGATGCTCAGTAAAAACTTATATAGTTGACACAATCATATAGAACATCATAGCACACTGAACTTGCATACAAAAATTTCACGCAGGCGGCACAATCAGGATGGAAGCAGTGGATCGCTACGGGTAGGGCTATGTTGAAACCAACAAACTCGTACATAACGGTTCATCGTCTTTATCAATGATGGGGAAATATCTTGAATGTTGTGCAAAGAAAACAGACAGACAACACAATAAGTTCTGCTAGCACGTTAAGTTGACGTACATCCCTTTCTAAAAAAAGTTCAAGTACAAAATTAGAACAGGTCACAATCAAATGTACTGGCACATCAGTGCTTCACACCCATAGCTCGGATTTAACTAGTATCTGACAAGATTCAGTTGTTACCTCAAATTAGAGCACATCCAGGCAGCCAGCCATGCCTCTTCTCCCAAAGAAGCAGTGGCCTCCGTCGGGCGATGGAGTAGGCCCTGTGCCATCCATCGTTCTGAGCAACATGGTGAAATTCTGACGTTGACTCCTGTAATGGACATCGTCGACGGACCCTGGCACCAGCGGCGGCGGCAGGACTTCGATTGATGGATTGACCACTTCTTCGACATGCACGAACACTCGATACAGGTACATCCCTAACGTAGTCCACGGCGGCCTTGGTGGCGATGAATAGTACAACCCCGGTTCCTGCACCGGTATCTCAACACCAATCACCTTCGGTATGGAGGACGGCTTCTTCATCCATGTCATAACCATCAGAGCCCAGCTATCTGGAGGACAAACATACTTACGAGCTCACCTCCAAGGTCGTGGATAAGCTCATTCATGGACTCGCTGTTCCAAGCACGTCGAGGCATGCCGTGGAAGGTAAGCTTTGTTAAAAACTCAAGCTCAGAGGGCACCGAGCCCCATCCTGGGTGCCACCGATCAAAGCTCACTAGCGCGCCATCGCAGAACAAACGCCGGGAAGATTCGAACACACGACTGCAGTCGAAAGTTGTCCGGAACCTAACGAAGAAATCAGCCGGTGGCGGGCAGACTTCGACGAGCAAGTCACTTATTTGGATGTCGTGCGCAATGCCAAGAGCTTTGACAAGGTCGTCCGGCGAGACGGGAGGCCGGTCGCCGTTGATGGTTACCATCAGCACTTTGCCGGCAAACTGGTCGTCAAGCGCCGCCATGCCACTGTTGAGCGACAGCACGCAACGACCGAAGGCAGGACGGACCTCAGGATCTCCGGCTCGGAGATCCGCGTTGACCGGCGACATGATAGTGCGCTTGAGTACAGGGAGTACAGGAGGGGTATTTGGGGGAACTGGAGTAGGAATCAAGATTCCAGAGGTGGGGGAGGGGCGGGAGATTGGGGATGAAAATGTAGCATGAATTTCGAACACGCGCCAATATGCTCTCGGCGCGCAAGCGCACGAAAACACCGGTGGCGCCCACATGTCGGCCTAAGAGTCCTTATTCTTTCTTTTTTGGAGAGCCCGGCCTTTTTTTAGGATCTTTTGAGAGCCCGGCCTAAGAGTCCTAATTGACCTGTTTGGCATTGCATTACTACTCGGCCCATATTCAACGACACCTCACTGGCCCAAACAAGTGTACATCATCGAAAAGACACTGAGCTCAAATTATATAACTTGAAAAAAGGAGATACACTCTGAACACTGGAGAATTGCGATGCCCTCATTTAGCCCACCAATAGTTTGAGACATAAACAGTTCGAAACAACGATATATACAACATTCAAACACTGATTAGTGACTACTACTGACATAAACAGCAAGACATGATAGTTCATAAGAAGTCTTGCTACACCACCAAAACGCACCCATCTGCAGCGCTCAGACTCTCGTGATCCAGACGAGAATGATATTCTAAACAGAGGCAACTATTACATAGTAAGAGTGACATAGACGAGGATCACCAAATGACAAGGAATATGCATAACAAAAGAAAGAACTACCCATCCAGAACAAGCAGCAAAGACAACAAAGTCATTCGAAGAGATGATCCAACACCATCATAATTTGCAGCCCCGCTTCAGCGACTAATGATCCGGAGACACCAGTACTCCACCCTTTTGACACAACAGCCCAATTACCTATCAACCTGAAGGCTTGAACCACATCACTGCCTGTCGTAATTGAGACATCCAAGGATCAAAGTTAATCCGGATGCCTTTCTCATTCTCACCTTCTTTTGTCTGTAGGCTGTATCGTTGAAAATCAGCGGAGTTTGCTCCCGAACTCCCGGATGGAGTACTAGTTACAGTGATGCATATAATTAAGCAAAGGGATCGGATATGTCGGTATTGACTGGAACGAGAATGCAACAGCACAATAAGAATTAAGGCCACGATGATGATGCGATCGCAGTGGTGGTTACGAAAGGCAAGAATAAAGATGCATCCATCAACGTACAACCTCCTCCTCCTCAACTTAGTGCGCCGGGCCACCGCCGGCGGCTAAGGAGCGACGGATTTTGTGGCAAGGTCGAGGTGCTTCTCAGCAAAGGCATCCAAGGCTTCCAGCCGATTGAGGAAGGCGAACGTCGTAGCGTCCTCACTGGCCTTGTAGATACCTATGTACACGATTTGCTCGTACACGTGGATGTGTAGGTCGACGAATTCTTGCAGGGCAAGGCGCCTCGTGGCGAGCGCGACCTCCAGGTGGACATTCTTCGTGGCGTCGGCGGGCAGTCGTAGGGCCACCAGTGCTTGAAAGAGGTTCCGGCCATGGAGGCCGATTAGGATGGCAGGCCATGAGGAGCCCGGGCGCGCGGGCTGGAGGAGTACGGCGATGTCGTCCGCGAGCTTCTTGAGGACGGTGTACTTGTTGGTGGTGGCAAGGATCATTTGGTCCAACTGAGAGTCGTAGTTGGCGTCGACGACGGCCATCCACCAGCCGGTCTCCAACACCGTCTCGAGACGATCCTCGGCACCATGCCGCAGGCCGACGTCATGGACCATCTGGCACAGCCGCTGGCCGCTCGTGCACTTCGCCGCCATGGGTCTGGAGTGAGCTCTTTTGCGCTTAGTGTAGGTGCATAGCCAAATGCTTAGGTGCGTACGATGTGGTAGATGCATTGGAATGGAGGGGTGCCTTTATATGAGGGCAAACTGCGTTGCATTCACATCGTGCAGCCTCTTTTCCCTGTCCTCCTCCCATTACTTCCCTCATGCATTAATTGAAGGAGGATGCATTGGCCGTTCAACATTTTGGGAACCGCCACTCCCTCCCTCGTCTGCATTAAATCCGTATCGGGAACTGCGCCGCCCGCTGTCAAATCGAATAGTACTGCGCCGCCCGTTGCACGCCCGGCTGCGCCTCCATTAAACACGCATGCAAACCGAGAAACCTACTCCGGCCACACGTCCGTTCATGAGCGGGCAGGAATTAAACGCAACACCGGCTGAGCTCCTCCCATCCGCCCTCAGTTTAAACAAGGCCAGACGCCGGCCAAGCTCCTACCGTCCGCCCTCTATTTACGCGAGGCCATACAGACAGATGGCAAGAATCGCACACTCCGCCGCTCCCCCATCTCCTCCTTCACCATTTTCTCCACTCTTCTGATGGCTTCCGAGGAGCCGTTCTCCGGCATATTACCCGGCTGGGTGGCCCGCCACGCCCTCCGGATACGAGCGAGGCCGCTCGGTGCTTCACCAACCTCGCTTGGCCCGACGGAGCCAGTTGCCGCCTCAAGCAGGCGCATGGTTCAGCAACTCGCCACTCTAGTTCAGCTCGATGAGGAGTGGCGAGTTGATCCACACCGGCACGGCGGCGAGCACACAGGTACGGGCGTCATCGCTGCCGTGTCGTATCGCCCCACCAGTGTCTGCGGTGTCGTCCCTCCCGTGTCTGTGGGCGCGCCTCCCGTGCCTGCGGCAGCGCCATGCAGGCAGAGACAGAAGCCGGGTGCATGGATGATAACCCACAAGTATAGGGGATCAATTGCAGCCTCTTTCGATAAGTAAGAGTGTCGAACCCAACGAGGAGCTAAAGGTAGAACAAATATTCCCTCAAGTTCTATCGACCACCGATACAACTCTACGCACACTTGACGTTCGCTTTACCGGAAACAAGTATGAAACTAGAAGTACTTTGTAGGTGTTTTTGGGATAGGTTTGCAAGAATACAAAGAGCACGTAAATAAAAAGTAGGGTCTGTTTAGATAAAGACACAACTAAATTAGTTTTAGTAGAGAGCTTTTTGTCACGAGAAAGTTATTTGTCCCTAGGCAATCGATAACTAGACCGGTAATCATTATTGCAATTTTATTTGAGGGAGAGGCATAAGCTAACATACTTTCTCTACTTGGATCATATGCACTTATGATTGGAACTCTAGCAAGCATCCGCAACTACTAAAGATCATTAAGGTAAAACCCAACCATAGCATTAAAGTATCAACTCCTCTTTATCCCATATGCAACAACCCTCTTACTCGGGTTTGTGTTTCAGTCACTCACACAACCCACTATAAGCGAATCATGAACGTATTGCAACACCCTACAGCGGGGATCCCTCACGCTTGCGCGACACGGAGAGCACCATAGGACAGCACCAATAATAAAACATGCAACTCAAACCAATCTTGATCATCAAATAACCCATAGGACAAAACGGATCTACTCAAACATCATAGGATAGCCATACATCATTGGGAAATAATATATAGCGTTGAGCACCATGTTTAAGTAGAGATTACAGTGGGTAAGAGAGAGGTTACACCGCTGCATAGAGGGGGGAAGAGTTGGTGATGATGGTGGTGATGTTGTTGGTGAAGACTGCGGTGATGATGATGGCCCCCGGTGGCACTCCGGCGCCACCGGAAGCGAGGGGGAGAGAGCCCCCCTCCTTCTTCTTCTTCCTTGACCTTCTCCCTAGATGGGAGAAGGGTTTCCCCTCTGGTCCATGGTCTCCATGGCATGGGAGGGGCGAGAGCCCCTCCGAGATTGGATCTGTCTCTCTGTCTCTCTCTGTTTCTGCGTTTTTTCTCTGCTGCCCTTTCACCATTTCTTTTATATCCGGAGATCCGTAACTCCGATTGGGTTGAATCTTTCGCCCAGATTTTTCTCATAAAATTAGCTTTCTTGTGGCAAAAGAAGAGCATCAACCGCCTTACGGGGTGCCCACGAGGGTCCAGGGCGCGCCTGCCCCACTGGGGCGCGCCCCCTGCCTCGTGGCCCCCTCGGGCACCGTCTCGCGTTGATTTACTTCCCAAAAATCATAAATATTCCAAAATAATTCTCCGTCCGTTTTTATCCGGTTTGGACTCCGTTTGATATTGGGTTTCTGCGAAACATAAACATGCAACAAACAGGAATTGGAACTGGGCACTGGATCAATATGTTAGTCCCAAAAATAGTATAAAAAGTTTCCAAATGTATATGAAAGTTGTAGAATATTGGCATGGAACAAACAAAAATTATAGATACGACGGAGACGTATCAGCATCCCCAAGCTTAATTCATGCTCATCCTCGAGTAGGTAAATGATAAAAAAGATAATTTTTGATGTGGAATGCTACCTAGCATAATCTTGATCATGTATCTAATCATGGCATGAATATTAAGATACGAGTGATTCAAAGCAATAGTCTATCATTTGACATAAAAAAATAATACTTCAAGCCTACTAATAAAGCAATCATGTCTTTTCAAAATAACAAGGCCATAGAAAGTTATCCCTACAAAATCATATAGTCTTGCTATGCTCCATCTTCACCACACAAAATATTCACATCATGCACAACCCCGATGACAAGCCAAGCAATTGTTTCATACTTTTGACGTTCTCAAACCTTTTCAACTTTCACGCAATACATGAGCATGAGCCATGGACATAGCACTATAGGTGGAATAGAATATGATGGTGGAGGTTGTGTGGAGAAGACAAAAAGGAAGAAAGTCTCACATCGACGCGGCTAATCAACGGGCTTATGGAGATGCCCATCAATTGATGTTAATGCGAGGAGTAGGGACTGCCATGCAACGGATGCACTAGAGCTATAAGTGTATGAAAGCTCAAACTGAAACTAGGTGGGTGTGCATCCAACTTGCTTGCTCATGAAGACCTCGGGCATTTGAGGAAGCCCATTATCGGAATATACAAGCCAAGTTCTATAATGAAAATTCCCACTAGTATATGAAAGTGATAACTCAAGAGACTCTCTATATGAAGAACATGGTGCTACTCTGAAGCACAAGTGTTGTAAAAGGATAGTAACATTGTCCCTTCTCTCTTTTTCTCTCTTTTTTTTGTTTTTTTCTTCTTTTCTCTTTTTTTGTAGGCTTCTTTGGCCT
>NC_057811.1:338253065-338280993 GCF_018294505.1 Triticum aestivum | reverse complement strand
GGGGGGCTTCTTTCGCCACTTTTATTTTGATAACCTCACATGGGACAATGTTCTAATAATGATGATCATCACACTTTTATTTACTTACAACTCTGACTCTATATGAATGCCTCCGGTGGTGTACCGGGATGTGCAATGATCTAGCGTAGCAATGATATCAAAAAATGGACAAGCCATGAAAAAAACATGCTAGCTATCTTACGATCATGCAAAGCAATATGAAATGCTCAAGTCATGTATATGATGATGATGGAAGTTGCATGGCAATATATCTCGTAATGGCTATGAAAATGCCATGATAGGTAGGTATGGTGGCTGTTTTGAGGAAGATATAAGGAGGCTTATGTGTGATAGAGGGTATCGTATCACGGGGTTTGGATGCACCGGCGAAGTTTGCACCAACTCTCGAGGTGAGAAAGGGCAATGCACGGTACCGAAGAGGCTAGCAATGATGGAAGGGTGAGAGTGCGTATAATCCATGGACTCAACATTAGTCATAAAGAACTCAAATACTTATTGCAAAAATCTATTAGTCATCGAAACAAAGTACTATGTGCATGCTCCTAGGGGGATAGATTGGTAGGAAAAGACCATCGCTCGTCCCCGACCGCCACTCATAAGGAAGAGAATCAATAAATACCTCATGTTCCAACTTCGTTACATAACGGTTCACCATACGTGCATGCTACGGGAATCACAAACCTCAACACAAGTATTTCTACAATCCACAACTACCCACTAGCATGACTCTAATATCACCATCTTTATATCGCAAAACTATTGCAAGGAATCAAACATATCATATTCAGTGATCTACAAGTTTTATCTAGGATTTTATGACTAACCATGTGAATGACCAGTTCCTGTCAACTCTCTAAATAGATATAAGTGAAGCAAGAGAGTTTAATTCTTTCTACAAAAGATATGCCCACGCTCTAACAAATATAAGTGAAGCAAAAGAGCATTCTACAAATGGTGGTTTTCTATGTGAAGAGAAACAGGCAATCCAAACATCAAATGATATAAGTGAAGCACATGAAGCATTCTATAAAGCCATAATCAAAGAATATAAGTGAAGTGCAATGAGCATTCTATAAATCAACCAAGGACTACCTCATACCAGCATGGTGCGTAAAAGAAAAATGAAAACTAAATGCAAAAGACGCTCCAAGATTTACACATACCGCATGAACGAAACGAATCCGAAAACATACCGATACTTGTTGAAGAAAGAGGGGATGCCTTCCGGGGCATCCCCAAGCTTAGACGCTTGAGTCTCCTTGAATATTTACTTGGGGTGCCTTGGGCATCCCCAAGCTTGAGCTCTTGCCTCTCTTCCTTCTTCTCATATCGAGACCTCCTCGATCATCGAACACTTCATCCACACAAAACTTCAACAGAAAACTCGGTAAGATCCCTTAGTATAATAAAGCAAATCACTACTCTAAGTGTCGGAGTAAATGACCACGGTTAGCCTAACCGACTCCCCCTGGCTCTTCAAAAATTATCAGGCCGATCGAGCCTTCAAGCACCCAAAGCACGGGGCCGCCTTCCCCTGGCCGGCCATCTCACAGGCCGACTGCTAGAAGGCGGCCCGACCCTGAAACACTCCTGAAGAGAGCCAAAGGAAGGCCGACTCCAAGAAGCCGGCCACAAGAAGGCCGACTCCAAGAAGCCGGCCACAAGAAGGCCGACTCCAAGAAGCCGGCCACAAGAAGACCGACTCCTGGCAAGCGCCCAAGATTGCACCCTCCAGGACAGCACCCACATAACGGTGACAAGACCGGGCGTGCTACAGTAAAGTCTGCCACCCCCGAATCCCGGAGCACGCATGGCCATAGTGCGCCGTACGAGTCGGCCATCCCCCGTCTGGCGCGGCACTGTAGCCATGTTGACCATGACGCCACCCACGACGGGTTGTCAGTACGGCACGCGGGCAGCCGGCCCCTACAGCCAGAGAGACGCTCGAAGGCGGTCAAGCGCCCTTTTAGTCGGCCTGTGGTGTAGCCGGCTCCCAATAGCCGGCTACCTCACTCCCTCGAAGTATGTGCATCATTAAGAAGACAAGACGAGGTAAGGCTACAGTGAGAGTCCGCCGGACGGTGGCACTGTAGCCATGCTTACCTCAGCAAAGCCCTCGTCATTAGGGGCGAGGCTATAGTAACCAGCAGTCGGCGGGCCCCAACGGCTGGCGGAGAAGCCGGCGGATACAGACACTGACGGCCCGGACCCGCATTTAGCTAGATTACCATTGTACCCCTGGGGGGTAGGCCTATATAAACCCCCCAGGGCACCCATGCAAAGGGTTGATCTCTTAGAATTTTAGACACCACGTAGAGAGAAGAGGAGAGCTAGCCTTACCCTTCTTCCTCCTCTAGCAAAACAGCTCAAGAAGCCACTTGTAGCCACTTGTGTTGATCTAGTGATCATGCGGAGACCCCGCAGAGCAGGACTAGGGGTGTTATCTCCATGGAGTGCCCCGAACCTGGGTAAGATTCGCCGGCGTGCATGTCTTCGCCTTATCCCGTTTCCAGGCACCGGCGATGTCTTACTGGCTCCCACAATGATAAGCCACCCGTTGGCATATGTCGCACCTACCACCCAACATTTGGCGCCCACCGTGGGGCCAGGTGCACCGTCGTCCGGAGACCTGTTCTGGACGGGAACCCATTTCCTTCCCAGCGAGCGTAGCCAGCCCGGCACGCCCGATGGCGCTTGCCCCTACGCGCTGCAAGGCGCCGACGACGCCTGCGCGGCGAGCTGCCTCACCAATCTTCTTGGCGAGGCTCGCATCTCCGACGAGCCTGCGTCTGAAGCGGGCACAGACTGCCCCGAGAGCCGCCTCGTCCGCCTCCTCGACCAGCTTCACGTCTCCAACGAGCCTGCTGTGGATTTGGAGTCGGTCGGCTCCACCGACCCTATGCTTGTCGACTCCGACATGGCATCGCTTGACGCCTTCCCCACCAACGTGGTGATCATCGACGACCCTCTTCCTCAAGCCGACAGTGGCGGCAGCACTGTGAGGTGCTGGTCATCAGCCATGGCGCCGCCTCAGGCGAGGATGCCCACGACGCCCTACAAGCAGCGCAACACGACCTGTCCGCCCCCATCCCGGCAGACGCCGACGCCGAGACACTGGAGGCATGCCGCCTCGCCCTCATCGCGGAGGGCCAGAAGATAGCATCCATGAGACGCCTCACTGAGGCTCACCAGCGCGAAGTTGACCGCGCCGCCTTTGGCACGCCGCCTCCTGGCGGGCCGAGCCGAGCCGGCATCGTCAAGAAGCGCGGCGCGGCTATCGCCAGCATGCTGGGAGCAGACCGCCCAGTCTACGCCACACCACTCGAGAACCTGCGTGCCGCTCAGGCGGCCGTAGATGAGCTGAACGGGCTGGGGGCCGACGAGCTCCCCTACATGACTAGACGCATCAGCAGCTGATCGACGCGGCCGCAGAGCGGCATGAAGCCGGCGCCCGCGCTGAAAGTCCTCCCCCACGCCGAGAGCATGGCGCGGCATCCCGGACGCCGACTGCAAGCGGCGCCCGCGCAAGAAAAGACATGGAGTCGGCTGCTAGCCGTAGTCGGACTCAGCTCACCAGTGAGCGCGACGCAAAAGGCCGCCCCCGAGCTGTGGAACGACAAGGCAATCCGCCTCCTCCTTCGCCTCATGGGGAGAGATATCCCACCCCGCCTCCTGTCACGCATCCGATTCTCGGCGACCGACTAGGCCACCGCGAAGGAGTCGGCAAGAATGACGCCCGCCATCGGATCGACCGCCTAGCGCGATCCCTGGCGCTAGAAGAAGAAGAAGATGTCGGCCTGCCTTGCTTTGGCCCCCGCATCCGCGACGAGCCCTTCCCCAAAGGGTTCTCACTCCCAAGAGACACGCCAAAATACAACGGCTCCGTGAAGCCGGAAGACTGGTTGATCGACTACTCCACCGCAGTCAGCATAGCAAACAGCAACAGGCGCGTTGCCGTGAAGTACGTCCCACTCATGCTTCAAGGCACGGCACGCACCTGGTTGAACAGCCTCAAGCCCTACAGCGTCAACAGCTGGCTAGACTTCCATCATGGAAGTCTTCATCCACAACTTCACCAGCACATACAAGCGGCCTCCCAGGCCCCGCCAGCTTTCCTTGTGCGTCCAAGGGCCCAGCGAATCAAGTCGCGACTACCTCACGCGTTGGGCCGAGCTCCACAACTCCTGCGAAGGGGTGCACGAGGTTCAGGCCATAGAGTACTTCACCGCCGGGTGCCGAGAGGGCACCCTCCTCAAGCACCGACTCCTCTGCGACGAGCCGACTACCCTCGACGAGCTGCTGATCATAGCAGACAAGTACGCCACGGCCGACTCTTCAATGAAGACTGAGCTTCGAGTGGATGCCTCTGGAAAGGTGCTTGTTCCGGCTCCTAAGACGCCGGCCGGTGATTCCAATCGACGCCCGCACCCGAACGACCACAAGCGTAAGGCCCCTATGCCGCCTTCCAGCAGTCGGCAAGTAGCCACAGTCGAAGACGAACAACCTGAAGAGTGGCCCGTGCCCAAGAAGCAGAAGGGCGGCAGGCCGGCTTGGCAGCCGGCTTTCTCCTACGAGCAAAGCCTTGATGCCCCCTGCAAGTTCCACAGCGGCGCGAAGCCGTCCAACCATACGACTCGGAAGTGTCATTGGCTCACGCGAATCTCCAAAGGCGAGGGACTGGTGCCGCCTCCTCCTGCTGGCCAGCCGCCTCCAGCCCCTCAGCAGCCGGCTGCTCGACCAGCAGTCAGAGCCATTCAAGACGAGTTCCCGAACGAGCATTCCGCCTACGTCGTCTTCACAAGCCAAGCTAAAGACAGACGCAGTCGGCGCCGACAACAGCAATAAGTCAACGCGGTCGCCTCCAACAACCCAGAGTTTATGCATTGGTCTGAGAAGCCTATCAGCTGGAGCCGGGCCGATCACCCAGAGGTGATGCCGTCTCCCGGCTCTTATGCATTGGTATTGGACGCCACCCTCGCGACAGAAAGGCGAGCTGCCCGTTTCTCCGGAGTACTGATTGACGGAGGGAGCAGCATCAACATACTGTACCGTGACACCATGGAGAAGCTGAACATCAAGACGAAGCAACTCATGCCAAGCCAGACTGTGTTCCATGGCATCATACCCGGCCTGTCCTGCTCACCAATCGGCAAGATCAAGATAGATGTTCTCTTTGGAGACAAGGATCACTTCCGCTGAGAAGCAGTCTGGTTTGAAGTGGTGGATCTAGAGAGCCCTTACCACGCGTTGCTTGGCCGACCTGCCTTGGCCAAGTTCATGGCTGTACCCCACTACGCCTACCTCAAGATGAAGATGCCTAGTTCGAAGGGAATCATCACCATAGCCGGAGACTACAAGAAATCCTCCGGGTGTGCTGCAGCCAGCAGCCGGCTGGCCGAGTCCCTCGTGATTGCCAAAGAAAAGAAGATGTTGGGTCGAGTCGTGGCCATGGCCGGCAAGCAGCCGGCCCTGTCCCCTGACCCCAAGGAGTATGATGCTCAAGGCTCCTTCTAGCCGTCCAAGGAAACAAAGAAGATACTTCTGGACCCAGAGAACCCGGAGAGGTTTGCCGTCATAGGTGCGAACCTTGACAGCAAATAGGAAGGCGAGCTCGTCGATTTCCTCCGTGAGAATAGGGACATCTTTGCATGGTCCCCAAAGGACATGCCGGGTGTTCCGAAGGATTTCACCGAGCACAAGCTACACGTCCGAGCGGACGCAAAACCAGTCAAACAACCCCTCCGCCGACTGCCGGAGGAGAAGAGAAGGATTGTAGGAGAAGAGATAGCCCGGCTACTGGCAGCCAGCTTCATTATGGAGGTGTTTTTTCCAGAATGGCTTGCCAACCCAGTCCTCGTATTGAAGAAAAACAATAAGTGGCGCATGTGTATAGATTACACCAGCCTCAAAAAAGCCTGCCCCAAAGATCCGTTTGCCTTACCTCAAATCGATCAAGTGATAGACTCCACAGCCAGATGCGAGCTGTTGAGTTTTTTGGATGCTTACTCAGGCTACCAACAGATCAAGTTGGATCCAGCCGACCGCCTGAAGACCGCCTTCATCACACCATTCGGAGCTTTCTGCTACCTGACTATGACATTCGGCTTGAGAAATGCCGGTGCCACTTTTCAGCTTTGCATGCAGAAATGCCTCCTCAAGCAACTCGGCAGAAATGCCCACGTCTATGTAGACGATATTGTGGTGAAGACAGAGAAGCGCGGCACCCTGCTGGAAGACCTCAGAGAAACATTCGACAACCTGCGCCGGTTTCAGATCAAGCTCAACCCTGAGAAATGCGTGTTCGGAGTACCAGCCGGCCAGCTTCTAGGCTTCTTGGTCTCCGAACGCGGCATCGAGTGCAACCCAGTGAAGATCAAGGCCATAGAGAGAATGCAGATTCCTACCAAGCTGCGAGATGTCCAAAAGTTTACCGGGTGCCTAGCCTCCCTGAACCGCTTCATCAGCCGGCTGGGAAAAAAGGCTCTCCCCCTGTACCGACTCATGAAAAAGTCCACCCACTTTGAGTGGAACGACCAAGCAGACCAAGCTTTTCATGAGTTGAAGAAGATGCTGACCATGCCGCCTGTCTTGGCGGCGCCGACTGAGAAAGAGCCCATGCTCCTTTACATTGCCGCGACTAGCCGAATGGTCAGCACAGTTATTGTGGTCCAACGCCCAGAAGAAGGCCGAGCTCAGTTAGTCCAGAGGCCGGTGTATTATTTGAGCGAAGTACTGTCCACCTCAAAGCAAAACTACCCGCACTACCAGAAGATGTGCTATGGAGTGTACTTCGCCGCCAAGAAGCTGAAGCCCTACTTTCAAGCGCACCCCATCACGGTCGTATGTACTGCCCCGCTTGCCGAGATCATAGGCAGCCGGGATGCATCCGGCCGGGTGGCCAAGTAGGCCATTGCGCTGACTCCTTACACGATCTTCTACCAGCCTCGCACCGCCATCAAGTCCCAAGCATTGACCGACTTCCTTGTCGACTGGGCCGAGACCCAGTACCTACCGCCGGCTCCCGACTCCACTCATTGGCGGATGCACTTCGATGGATCCAAGATGCGCACCGGCTTGGGAGCCGGCATCGTCCTCACCTCTCCCAAGGGCGACAAACTCAGATACACATTGCAAATTCATTTTGCCACCTCCAACAACGTGGCCGAGTACGAGGCGCTCATACATGGGCTCCGGCTAGCCAAAGAGCTCGGCATCCGCCCGATCCTGTGCTATGGCGACTCGGATTTGGTAGTCCAACAATCATCTGGCGACTGGGACGCCAAGGACGCAAACATGGCGAGCTACCGATTCCTCGTTCAGCAAATCAGCGGATACTTTGAAGGATGCGAGTTCCTCCATGTGCCACAGGCCGACAACGAGCAAGAAGATGCCCTGGCACGAATCGGTTCCACCCGACAAGCTATCCCAACTGGCGTCTCTCTCCAACGCCTCCTCAAGCCGTCTGTCAAGCCGTCTCCAGAATCAGACTCCGTCTTCGTACCGCTTGACCCTGATGCAGCCGGATCTGACTTGGGGACTTCAACAGGCGGCCCGGGGACTGCCGTAGTCGGACCCGGCCCAGGGACTTCAGAACCCGGCCCGGGGACTACAGCAGTCGGCTTGGGAACTGCAACGACACAACAGGCGGCGGCCGACTCCAACTCTTCACCACCCAACCCACCCACCCGGGTCGCAGTAGCCGTATTGGCAATAGAAGAAGTCGCAGCTCCATCATGGGCCCAACCCATCCTCAACTTCCTGGTAAATGGAGACCTGCCGACTGACGAGATCTCGGCAAGACAAGTTCAACGCCGAGCCGGAGCATACACAATAGTAAACAGAGAACTCGTTAGGCGCAGCTTCACTGGAGTTTTCCAGCGCCGCGTCGAGCCAGAGAAGGGCATAGCAATCCTCAAGGACATCCACCAAGGCGAATGCGGCCACCACGCGGCCTCAAGATCACTCGTCGCCAAAGCTTTCCGCCATGGGTTCTTCTGGCCGACTGCTTTGGACGACGCCAAGGAATTAGTCAAACACTGCAAAGGGTGCCAAGTCTTCAGCTCCAAGCAACACCTGCCGGCTTCTACACTCAAGACCATCCACCTCACATGGCCCTTTGCCGTCTAGGGGCTGGATATGGTGGGCCCATTCAAGATGGCGCGCGGCGGCATGACACATCTGCTTGTCGCCGTGGACAAATTCACCAAGTGGATTGAAGCGAAGCCAATCAAGAAACTGAACGGGCCGACTGTCGTGACATTCATCGCAGATATCACAACCCGGTATGGCATACCACACAGCATCATCACCGACAATGGCACGAATTTTGCCAAAGGAGCACTGGCACATTTCTGTGCGACACAGGGCATCCGACTGGACTTAGCGTCCGTAGCCCACCCGCAGTCAAACGGCCAAGTCGAGCGAGCAAACGGCCTCATCCTCTCCGGCATCAAGCCCCGACTGGTCCTACCACTGGAGCGTTCGGCCGGCTGCTGGCTCGACGAGCTGCCCGCCATCCTCTGGATTCTACGTACCACCCCGAACAAGTCAACCGGCTTCACCCCTTTCTTCCTTGTATATGGTGCCGAGGCCGTCATCCCAACTGCCATTGAGTTTGACTCACCTCGGGTCACCATGTACACGGAGGCGGAGGCCAAGGAAGTGCGAGAGGACGGCGTTGACCTGCTGGAAGAGGGCTGGCTGTTAGCACTCAGCCGGTCCGCCATCTACCAGTAGGGTCTGCGCCGTTACCACAACCGGAAGGTCAAGGCAAGATCCTTCCAAGAAGGCGATCTTGTGCTCCGGCTGATCCAGCAAACAGCCGGGCAGCACAAGCTCTCGGCCCCTCGGGAAGGCCCCTTCGTCATCAGCAAGGCCCTAGGCAACGACTCCTACTACCTGATAAACGCACAGAAGCCGAAGGCACGCAAGAGAGATGATTCCGGCAAGGAGTCGGAACGATCATGGAACGCCAATCTCCTCCGAAGATTTTACAGCTAAATGCAGTATGTACCACACTGCCTTTTGTATTAAGTACAAGACAACGGGGCCCCCGAGGAGCACTCGGGAACTACCCTCTTTTATCTATGTATGATGAGTGTCATACCTATGAATGTATTACTACATTTGTTTTCCTGTCCGGCACCGGGTTCGATCAGTCGGCCCGGGGACTTGCCGCCTTGAGTTATATTAAAGTTCTACCTGCAGTCGGACAAGTAGTGTGCCGGCACCCAAGCCCTCTCTTGTTGAAAGTCGCAGCTCGAAGAATCGACTGTCCGACTAGCAAGAGCCAAAGACAGGAAAGGATGCCCACACGAAAAACGGCTAAGGACTAACGAACTTATATAACACAAGCCGGCCTCCCACCCCGCCAACTGGCTGTCAGAATAGCCGGCTGGCCGGCTTCCGATTCACCTTGCTACAATCTAAAAAAGCTAGAGTACTTGCCCTCCCAAACGGCCAAGCCCTTCCCCAGCCACAGACTGCAGAGCAGCTGTCCGGCTGGGAAGGCGGCGACCAAGGAGGGCGGCAAAGGAAACAGCCAAAGGATGAAAAGCAAATACAATCGGAAGCCAAGCACATGCATGATTATATTTACACAAAAGGCCATCGAAAGGCCGGCGTTCAACATAGTTTGAATACACCCCCAGTGGGTGGAACTGCGCAAATTTAACAAGTATTGTTCAAAGAGCAATAAACAGGAAAGCATAGACGGCGGATCAGGCCAAAGGTGCAACAGGCGAGCTGGGCAGGTCAGTGGAGACGGCAGTGCTGGCTGGAGGAGTGGCCGGCTGGCGAGTCTCGGCTTGATCATCACCGGCTACAGGCGGCGCGCTCGCACGCGCCTCGTTCCTGGAGGCACGATCAAGCTGAGGCTGGCCGGTCGCTCCATCGTCTGGCATGGCGTCTTCACCATCCGCTCCCTCCTCCTCTTCGCCCTCGTCACTGGAGTCGATCTCCTCCATCGAGTCTTCACCATCCGCTGGGTTCAGCCCAAACCACTCCTCCGGCTGAGCAACACCGTCATCATTCACCTCAGGGGCAAAGGCACTGGTGTCGGTGTAGTCGGCGATCGCCGAGGCATGCTGGATGATAGCCGGCCGCACCGCCTCCAGCTCTTCGTTGGCCTCCTACCGCCAGGTGGTCAGCTGGGCCAAATCCAGCCCAGGATACCAAGCTCAGACGAACTCCAGCGCCCGCTTGGCACCTGACCGAGCTACAGAAGCCTTCCAGGCCTCGAAGCGGCCAACCGCTACCTCCAGCCAATCGGCAGTCCGACTGGGGGTACGGGGAATCACCTCGCCGGGCCAGAGGGCGACCAGCATTTGCGCCCCAACGCGCTGAAGACGGCAGAGCATGCGGTGAGCCGGCTGGAGGCGGGCTTGGATCGCCAGAAGCTGCTCCTCAAGCGACCGGCAATCATCTGGCGCAATCTTAGCTCCAGCCTGCCTTTGCGCGTCATGGCGGGCCTCGATGACTTGGTTGGTGGCAACAGAGTAACCAGGGAAGTACTCTGCGCAAGAGAACAAAGGAAGAAGACACAAGGTCAGAAAATGGACTAAATGGCAGGCAGCAAGCAAAGGGACGAAGAAGAAGAAGGCCTACCGTCAACCAAATCTTCGATCCGGCCGTAGCCGTCGCTCAGCGCTTGCCTTGCCTCAGCCCAGCTCACCGCCTCAGTCTCGTATTCGGCTTGAAGGGCGGCCTCGCTGTCCTGTGCCGCCTTCAGGGCTGCCTTATGGATCTCCTCCTGGTCGGCCAGCTTCTTGACCAAGCGGTCATGCTCCTGAGCCAAGGCGTTGCACTCGGCTTCCTTGGCGCGAAGGGTGGTCTGGGCCCCACCCAACTGTTCCCTCAGGTCAGCATTGGCCTCTGCAGATATGGTAAAGAAAGAAAGAAAAAAGGGCAATAAGAAAGAAGTCGCCGGGGAAGATCCGGCCCGACTGCTCAGCAGTCGGCCCGAATCTAGGGGACTACACCCAGTGGGTGCGCTGACGCGCCCCCACGTGAGATAAAAGACGAAGCACTTACTCTGGCTCTCAGTCAGATCAATGGTCTTCTGATTCAGCTCCCGGACCTGGGAGTTGAAGGTAGCCGCACGGAGGTTGTGATAGTCCTGCAAATAGGACAGAGGAGCAAATAAGAGCAAGATAGCAACCAAAGTCTACTAAGAAGTTCCAAGCCGCCTGCTCAGCAGCCGACTCGGAACTCGGGGACTACACCCAGTGGGTGCGCTGACTCGCCCCCACGGAAGAAATCAAGAACAAGAAACAAAAAAGCAGGAAGACTCACCCGAATGGCCGTCCGCGTCGCGAGGAACTCTTGGTTATACTGTTTCAGCATGGCGGCTTGGGATTGAAGCCGGTTCCGGACTTCTTGCGCCGCCACGTTCAACACGGCCGTCTCACCACCCGACGTCCATCCCGGCGAGCTGGCCCTGGCCGCCTCCAGATCCTGGGCCGACGAGCCAGAGCTCGTGGCCTTCTGCGGGCCCGGCGCCGAAGTTGCCTTCCCGGCGCGCTGGCGCGATGGCGACCGAACCACAAGGTCTGTCCTCGCGGCCGGCTCGCCTCCAGCCGGTTGCACGGGCGGCTCGCTAGGCCGGCTGTCTTGGTCCGCCCCAGTCGGCGACGGCGGTGCCGCCTCTCTCTCCGGGACGACAACGTCGCCCTCCTCCCTCTCCACCGCCAGCTGGTCGCCACCGGCTTCCTTCGGCGAGGGCACCGGGACCTCGGGCGCCACAGCGCGAAGGGGGACGACAAGCAGCGGAGGCTGGTTACGCAGGGCCTCCGCCGCCCTCTCTGCGGCTGCAGCCTCCGCCTAAGCCTTGGCTGCCGCGTCGGCTTGTGCCTCCGCCGACCTCTCCGTCGTCTCCTACGCCGCCATGGCAGCAGCCGCCCTCAGCTCCTCCGCCTCCCGCTCCTCCCACGCCTCCCGCGTGTTCCGCTCCGTCGCCGCTTGGAGCTCGGCACGGGGGTCCACGCGGTTGGCGCTTCTAGATCCACCCGCCGCTCCGACCACGGAGGCGGCAGCGGTCCGCTCAAGAGAAAGCGGAGCCCTGCATTTTTTATGTCAAGACAAGGACTCGGAAGAATATCAACGAAAAAGAAGAATGAATACGTGAGAGAATTGACACTTACGCCGAAACCACTTGCGGCTGCTTCACCACCTTGCGGAAGCGGGCAGCCTTCGCGGCCGCCTTGTCCCGCCTGGTCGCCGCCGCCGTGCTCTTGGGCTTCTTCGGACGACTACCGAATAGGCTCGGCGCGGCCCAGCACTTCTGCGCGCCGCCTCGGCCAGCCGGCGCGCCAGACGAGCCCGAGCCATGCTGATCGGACGCCGGCTGGCGCGCGGGATGACCTCTGCCTTGTCATCATCCGGCCAGTCGTCGAAGTTGGCTCCAAGCCCGGAGCCGCCTGCCTCGCCGCCTCCCCCCTCGATGTCGTCGTCCAGAGCAGCCGCCCCCAAGTTGGGGTCGTCCGAGTCGTGCACCGTCCGGTCGGGGAGATATTGGCGCTCCACCCCCGCTTCCCTGGCTGCCGGTCGAAGGAGGGGGCTCTGTCAAGACAAGCCGACTGGTCAGAGTCGACCAAGAGAAACTCATTGACAAAAGTAAAGAAGAGAAGAAAAAGAAAGTTTACCATAGGCGGTGGATTAGCACGGGAGTACGGCTCCTTGCCAAATCGCCACTCGTCGGCGAGCCTGCAGTTCGCAAGGTAGTTCACCATGAGAGCTACCTCCGCATGAGGCATCTCCTTGGTGCACATCCGACTCAGTTCGAGTTGGCCGCTCATTTGACAAACCATATGAGGGCGGCCTTGGAGCGGGAGCACCCGGCGCGCCACGAAGGCGGCTAGCAGGTCGGGCCCGGTCAGGCCCTCCGACTGGATCATTACCCGAAGTCGCGCGACGGCAGCGGCTCCTGCCGGCGACAGTGTTCTGGCCTGATAGGACCATTGGGGCCGCCTCCCAGCCAGCGGGCCGGCTTCATAAGCCGGCAAGTTGACGAAGTCGCCTTGCGGAGCGACGTTCTTCACATAGAAGTAGGATTTTTGCCAGCGCTTCACCGACTGGATCAGCGTGATGGGAGGAAAGGGGTTGTCGGCTACCGGCCTCCGCATCGTGATGAAGGTGCCGCTCTGAGCCGGCACGCCCCTCATAGCGGTACCGAGCTTCGTCTGGAAGAATTCCCCCCAGAGCTCGAGGGTGGGAAGGACGCCGAGGAAGCCCTCGCACAAGGTGACGAAGGCGGACAGCAGCACCACCGTGTTTGGAGTGAGGTGGTGCGGCTGGTGCTGGTAGAATTCGAGGAAGGAGCGGAAGAAGCCGCTCGCGGGCAGGCCAAGGCCGCGCAGGAAGTGCGAGCGGAAGATCACCCACTCGCCCTTCTCCGGCGTCGGCGAGATCTCCCGCACCGGCGCAAGACGGACCCGCACATGCTCCTTGCCGGGCAACCGCCGCGTCTTGCGGAGGAAGTCGATGTGGTCCTCGTGGACGTTGGGTCCATCCCAGTCTCCGCCGCGCGACATGAGGGCAAGAAGCCGAGGAAAAAAGGTGCGGCGACGGCGAAAGCACGGCCCCACGGCGGCAAAGCTGCGGGGTAGTGCAAATACTGGAGGGACGGCGCGGCAGCGAGGGGCTACGGCGATGAAGAAGAAGAAGAAGGAGATGGCGGAGCGAGGGCGAGCGTGCAAGCGTCTGCTGCTCCACCTCCTCCCCCTATTTATAGCCTCGTACGGCAAAGCCGAGGAGGCGAGGCCTGGGGGCGTGGGATTAACTGCGCCCACTCCCCCACGTCCCGCGATTATTGCGCCCTAACGGCGTGCGAAAACTGCCGTTGGAAGGCGAATGGCCCGTTTTGGGCCACAGAAGATCCACACCCGGGCCGAGGCGTGGAAGTGGCGGGCCCCGGCCTGCGGCGGCGTCCCATCACGCGCGTGGGCTGGCAGGCACTCCCAGCTGGAGGGCGCCACGTGGTGCGCGGGCGGCAAGCGGCCGGCCCGCAACCAAGCGCGCGCGCCAGCTGATTCCCGCCTTCAGATTTCGAGGCCTCACCAAGACGGCGCACCTGATCAAAGCCGGCTCCTAGCTGCTGGCTCCTCAAGATAGGAAGCTGATTAAGCTTCTCGACCTCCTTTCAGCCGTGAAGCCCAACCAGCTTCGGGGACTAATGTCGGAGTAAATGACCACGGGTAGCCTAACCGACTCCCCCTGGCTCTTCAAAAATTATCAGGCCGATCGAGCCTTCAAGCACCCAAAGCACGGGGCCGCCTTCACCTGGCCGGCCATCTCACAGGCCGACTGCTGGAAGGCGGCCCGACCCTGAAACCCTCCTGAAGAGAGCCAAAGGAAGGCCGACTCCAAGAAGCCGGCCACAAGAAGACCGACTACCGGCAAGCGGCCAAGATTGCACCCTCCAGGACAGCACCCACATAACGGTGACTAGACCGGGCGTGGCTACAGTAAAGTCTGCCACCCCCGAATCCCGGAGCACGCATGGCCACAGTGCGCCGTATGGGTCGGCCATCCCCCGTCCGGCGCGGCACTGTAGCCATGTTGACCATGACGCCACCCACAACGGGTTGTCAGTATGGCACGCGGGCGGCGGGCCCCTACAGCCAGAGAGACGCTCGAAGGCGGTCAAGCCCCCTTTTAGTCGGCCTGGGGTGTAGCCGGCTACCTCACTCCCTTGAAGTATGTGCATCATTAAGAAGACAAGCCGAGGTAAGGCTACAGTGAGAGTCCGCCGGACGGCGGCACTGTAGCCATGCTTACCTCAGCAAAGCCCTCGTCATCAGGGAGGCTACAGTAACCAGCAGCCGGCGGGACCCACCAGTCGGCGGGCCCCAACGGCCGGCGGAGAAGCCGGCGGATACAGACACTGACGGCCTGGACCCGCATTCAGCCAGATTACCATTGTACCCCTGGGGGGTAGGCCTATATAAACCCCTCAGGGCACCCATGCAAAGGGTTGATCTCTTAGAATTTTAGACACCACGTAGAGAGAAGAGGAGAGCTAGCCTTGCCCTTCTTCCTCCTCTAGCAAAACAGCTCAAGGAGCCACTTGTAGCCACTTGTGTTGATCTAGTGATCATGCGGAGACCCCGCAGAGCAGGACTAGGGGTGTTATTTCCACAGAGAGCCCCGAACATGGGTAAGATTCACCGGCGTGCATGTCTTCGCCTTTTCCCGTTTCCAGGCACCGGCGATGTCTTACTGGCTCCCACAATGATAAGCCACCCGTTGGCATATGTCGCACCTACCACCCGACACTAAGTACTGTTGCAAACCAAATCATATTTTGTTTTGGCATTTTGTCTACTGTAGTATAACTTTTCCATGGCTTAATCCACTTATATAAATCAATAGTTTCATCAAAACAAGCAAACTATGCATCAAAAACAGAATCTGTCTAAAACAGAACAGTCTGTAATAACCTGTACTTGAAAAATTCTGCCAAAATTAGGAAAAATAAACAATTTGTATAGAAAGACAATGCAAAACGTTTCAGAACTATTTGACGTCCCAGTAAAAAAGGAAAAATCGCGCACTACAGCCAAAGTTTCTATCCTGCACCGTACAAACCAACAAGCATTGTAAACATCCTAAAGGCAAACCTTAGCACATTATTTTTATAATACAATGGAATTGTCCAAGGGGATAATTATTATTTTTTAAAAGTTTCTGTAATCAAGATTCACGAAGTTTCCTTGAGCATGAACAAAGTTCAAGGCTAGCTCCCACTTCAACAATGCTTGTCTCTCTCACTTTCACTTTCCTTTTTGAAAAAGTTTTGGGTTCCCCTCTTTACTTTTGTTGTTTTTAAACTATATGAAAGCACTCAACAGAAATAAATGACTCTCTAAAACTTCCGGGTTGTCTCCCTGGCAGCGCTTTCTTTAAAGCCATTAAGCTAGGCATATAGTGCTCAAGTAGTGAATCCACCCGGATCCCAAGGTATATCAAAGCCAATTTTAATTAGCAATGATTTGTAATTTAGTAGTGAGCACAAAGCAACATATATCATGTAATGACAAAGTCTAACTCTCTTCCTATGCATCGGCATGTCATAAAAGAACAATTCATGCACACATAGTAAAGGCCAATGCATAGTGTAAACAGTTTCTTGCAATTTTACCATGTTGGAAACATAGAGAGGTGGAGATATAGTTCCTCTCTCATAATAATTGCAAGTAGGAGCAGCAAGCACATGCATATTATATCTATCAAAATCATCATGTGCAACGGTAAAAGGCAACCCATCAATATAATCCTTAATAAGGGCAAACTTCTCCGATATAGTGTAGTTTGGAGAATCCAAATAAATAAAAGGACTATCATGTGTGGGTGCAATAGCAACAATTTCATGTCTAACATAAGGAACTATAGCAAGTTCATCTCCATAAGCATAATTCATATTGGCATCTTGGCCACAAGCATAGCAAGCATCATCAAAAAGGGATATTTCAAAAGAATCAACGGGATCATAGCAATTATCATAGCATTCATCCTTCGGTAAGCATGAAGGGAAATTAAACAATGTATGAGTTGAAGAGTTACTCTCATTAGAAGGTGGGCACGGGTGATCAATCCGCTCTTCCTCCTTTTGTTCTTCGCTCTCCTCCTCATCTTTTTCATCCAATGAGCTCACAGTTTCATCAATTTCTTCTTCCATAGATTCCTGCAAAATAGTAGTCTCTTCTGGGACAGCGGAGACTTTCTCAATAAACGCATCAATATCGGAATTGTATTCATAATTCTCATAACAATATTTAAGGATAGCTAAATTTTCAGATCTGTAAACAACATCATAGAGATTTTCATATTCTTTGAACATAGATTCAATTTCATAAGCACCCATAAAAGCAACAAATTCTTCTATTTGTTCCACATCATAGTAGTCATATATACCTCTAGCATAAGAAGCCAAAGTTTCATTATCATTAAATTTGCATAAAAAGGGTAGGTGTGGAGCCTTCATCCTAGAGCAACAAGTATAATCATATCTCAAGCATAGTTGCCTAGCATACCACTTCAACATATAAATTTGATCCCATAATAGTTTCCCTTTTTGTGTCAAGCGATAATCCCTAAAGTATTCACGTTGATCCAACGTGTCTCCCATTACCAAATTGAATGGGGTTTTCTCAGGATTATCAAAGTAGTACGTAATATCTATCACATAACGAGCATCGAGGGTTTTAGGAGGTTCCCCATCTCCATGAGCAGCAAGTACACCTAATTTTTTTGGTATTTCGTGTTCCATATCCATAACTAAAGATAGAGAACAACTAAGAACAGCAAATAAAAATTACTTAGTGGTAAAGCAAACAAGCACACACGAGAATATTCACCCCACGCTATTGCTCCCCGGCAACGGCGCCAGAAAAAGGTCTTGATAACCCACAAGTATAGGGGATCAATTGTAGCCTCTTTCGATAAGTAAGAGTGTCGAACCCAACGAGGAGCTAAAGGTAGAACAAATATTCCCTCAAGTTCTATCGACCACCGATACAACTCTACGCACACTTGACGTTCGCTTTACCGGAAACAAGTATGAAACTAGAAGTACTTTGTAGGTGTTTTTGGGATAGGTTTGCAAGAATATAAAGAGCACATAAATAAAAAGTAGGGGCTGTTTAGATAAAGACACAACTAAATTAGTTTTAGTAGAGAGCTTTTTGTCACGAGAAAGTTATTTGTCCCTAGGCAATCGATAACTAGACCGGTAATCATTATTGCAATTTTATTTGAGGGAGAGGCATAAGCTAACATACTTTCTCTACTTGGATCATATGCACTTATGATTGGAACTCTAGAAAGCATCCGCAACTACTAAAGATCATTAAGGTAAAACCCAACCATAGCATTAAAGTATCAACTCCTCTTTATCCCATACGCAACAACCCTCTTACTCGGGTTTGTGTTTCAGTCACTCACGCAACCCACTATAAGCGAATCATGAACGTATTGCAACACCCTACAGCGGGGATACCTCACGCTTGCACGACACAGAGAGCACCATAGGACAGCACCAATAATAAAACATGCAACTCAAACCAATCTTGATCATCAAATAACACATAGGACAAAACGGATCTACACAAACATCATAGGAAAGCCATACATCATTGGGAAATAATATATAGCGTTGAGCACCATGCTTAAGTAGAGATTACAACAGGTAAGAGAGAGGTTACACCGCTGCATAGAGGGGGGAAGAGTTGGTGATGATGGCGGTGATGTTGTTGGTGAAGACTGCGGTGATGATGATGGCCCCCGGTGGAACTCCGGCGCCACCGGAAGCGAGGGGGAGAGAGCCCCCCTCCTTCTTATTCTTCCTTGACCTTCTCCCTAGATGGGAGAAGGGTTTCCCCTCTGGTCCATGGTCTCCATGGCGTGGGAGGGGCGAGAGCCCCTCGGAGATTGGATGTGTCTCTCTGTCTCTCTCTATTTCTGCGTTTTTTCTCTGCTGCCCTTTCACCGTTTCTTTTATATCCGGAGATCCGTAACTCCGATTGGGTTGAATCTTTCGCCCAGATTTTTCTCATAAAATTAGCTTTCTTGCGGCAAAAGAAGAGCGTCAACCGCCTTACGGGGTGCCCACGAGGGTCCAGGGCGCGCCCCCCTGCCTCGTGGCCCCCTCGGGCACCGTCTCGCGTTTATTTTACATCCCAAAAATCATAAATATTCCAAAATAATTCTCCGTCCGTTTTTATCCCATTTGGACTCCGTTTGATATTGGGTTTCTGCGAAACATAAACATGCAACAAACAGGAACTGGCACTGGGCACTGGATCAATATGTTAGTCCCAAAAATAGTATAAAAAGTTGCCAAAAGTATATGAAAGTGGTAGAATATTGGCATGGAACAATCAAAAATTATAGATACGACATAGACGTATAAATGGAGAGCGACAAGTCAGTGGCCAGCTTCTCCGTGTCTGCCGCCATCATCGAGGAGAAGTAGAACACGGGAGGCCGCCACCACTTGGGTCCCATGAAGGCCACCGCCGAGGCGACGACTGCGCATTCAGGTGGTTTCTTTGCTACTTCGTCTCTTCCGAGGACCTTCGTCGACCCCGCATGTCCGTGTTCTGGGAACAGGGGTCCCCAAACTTGCCTTCCTGCGGCCCACGGCGTGGCTCTGCGAGCAGGCCCGTACACCCCATTTTCACCAACATGCTTTCAAGACCCACACGAGGGGCCAAGCCTCGCAAGGCGGACGACACAAGACCTCCTCGGGAGCGGCCTCGCCAGGCTGGCTCGCGAGGGGCGGAGAGATCAACGCAAGGCAAACCTCGCGAGGTTCGAGTGACGTGAGCCATGACGATCGAGACCAGGCGGGCGCCAGGCGGGCGCCAGCACGCACAGTGTCCTTGTTTCCTCTTTGGTGCTAAGGAGGCAAGTGCAGGCGAGGAGTACCGAGGCGTCAAGCAAAGGTTTTCCTATCGGTGCAACGAGACCAAGACCAGCAGGACGGCAGGACGGAGGTCACCGTGGAGCCCAAGACGGCGTCACCACCAGAGCCTTTAGCAGGCAAAGACTACTTTTGTCAGGATAAGCTGTACTAGTTGTCCCCTTTCAAATTGGCCGTTGTGGGATCCCTTCCCTCTCAATATTTGGGAAGAGGACCAGGGCCTCTATAAATAGGACAAGCCACCACAGTAGGAGAGGATCGAATCCTCACACCCTCAAGTTCACCAAGCACAAGAACACCTCGCCTCAGGAGGCTGTTCTTCCCCTTGTACTGTTCATCCTCAGCCCGAGAGGCAATCCACCACCACCACACTGGAGTAGGGTATTACACCACAACGGTGGCCCGAACCAGTATAAATCTTGCGTCCCTTGTGTTGCGAGTTCGTCGAGCTAGTCTAGAAACCGTGAAGCGTGTGAGGGCGTGATCAGTGAGGGAGAGATCTTCGCACGCACCCCAGAGTTCGAACCTTAAGGGTTTTGCCGGAACCCGAGATCCAACATTTGGCGCGCCAGGTAGGGGTGCGCCCGAGTTTTCCTTCCGTTGATCCACGTCCCATCGCTTCGTCGCATCGATGGCGGACGCTCGCCGAGCACGCGCTGAGCGCAAGGCTGCCCTCGCCACCCGCGTCGCCTAGATGGCTCCCGTTGGCGGCCACCTCTTCGTTCTCCGTCGCCTGCCGCCAACGCCACCACTGGCCCGGTGGGGAACAAGCAGCAAGCATCCTCGCTGCACCCCTCGGTGCGGCGGGACGGCCGCACCGCCACTCCATCGCTGACCCACGCCAGTTCGTCATCTCACGCTCGCCGCGCTCTCGTGGACGCGCAGGCCGCGCTGTGCATGGCACGCGAGCTCCTGCGCTACCGCCCCATCGACGACCTCTACAAGGACTGGATGGACCGCATTGCCGAGCTTGTCAGCGCCGCAGGGGGCTCCCCCGCACCGTCCCTCTCGCTGCCTCATCCACCGCCAGCTAGGGGCGACGTAGCTCATGGAGCACCCCACCACCTCTGCCCCAAGACGGTGCCCTGGCGCCAAGGCGCGCGGCTCCGCGGCGCGACCCACCGCGTTCGGCGCCCGTGCGCGAAGAAGGAAGCTACCAAGAAGTCCCTCGCCCGTAAGAGAATGCTCCACCGCTCCCCGCACCGCCGCGTCAGGATCGCTTGCTGCGGCAGGGCCCCGCGCCGCTTGCCGTGGCGGTGCGCGGGTGCCAAGACCATGCTCCACCTCCAAGACGGGCCCCGGTGACCACGGCCGGTTGCCGTGCCTTCACCCCTGAGCTGCGTAGCGTCGCCTGGCCGGGCAAGTTCAAGCCAGACCTGCCTCCGCGCTACGACGGCACCCCCGATCCCGCGGAGTTCCTGCAGCTCTATGAGCTGAGCATCGAGGCGGCCAACGGCGACGAGAAAGTCATGGCGAACTGGTTCCCCATGGTGCTCAAAGACGGCGCTCGTTCGTGGCTCCTGAACCTGCCTCCAGGCTCGATCTTCTCCTGGGACGAGATGCGCGACCGCTTCGTCGCCAACTTCCAGGGCACTCGCGATAGACCCCCGGCCGCAGGTGATATGCCCCGCGTCAAGCAACAACTAGGAGAGACCCTCCAGAAGTACATCCAGCGCTTCAACAACGTTCGCCTCAAGATTCCCAAGGTGACGACGAGGCCATCGTCTCTGCGTTCTCCGATGGCATCCGCGACGTCAAGATGAAGGAGGAGCTCGCCATCCACGAGGAGTTGTGCATGTCTCTGGAGCTGTTCAACCTGGCGACAAAGGTGGGAGAGCTGAGGAAGGGCGCCTGTCCCTCCTCGAGCTCCCAGCTGTGGACCCGGAGGAGAAGAAAGCCAAGGCCAAGCACGTGAAGCGCAAGGGAACAGCCGTACCCGCGGCAGAGCCGGACACGAAGCGCGGCAGGGACTAGCCCGAGTCATCCAAGAGCAGCCGACCGTTCTGCGCCTTCCACAACCTGCATAGCCACAACACCAGCGACTGTCAAGAGCTCAGGGCCATTCGGGAAGGACGCTTCGGTCGACGCCCCGAGTGCAACGACCGGGGCTACGGCCAAGGAGGAGGACGTGGCGGAGGACGCTGGGACGACCGCGGCCAACGCCAGGAGTGGCGCGACCGGCCTCGTGAGGACCGCTGGCAGGATCAGCCTCGCGAGGGTGCCTGGAGGGATCAGCCTTGCGAGGATCATCCTCAGGGCAATGCTGGGATTCCTCAGCTGCCACCACCACCAAGAAGGAACGATGACCACCATCAGGACGAGGGGGCTGGGGGCTTCCAGGAGCCACGTGCCATCGCTTGCATCCTAGGCGGAGCTCAAGCCCTAGCCTCGCAGCGCATCTTCAAGCAGTTTGCCCGCGAGGTGAATGCAGTCCTTCCCAAGCTCGAAGCCACTCGCCCGCTCAGGTGGTCCATGTGCGCCATCACTTTCAGTTCGGCAGATCAGCTCAAGTGTGCGGCCACTACTGGCGCTCTCCCGATGCTCTGTTCACCCGTCATCAGCAACGTACAAGTCACCAAGACTCTCATCGACGGCGGTGCAGGACTCAACGTCTTGTCCGTCGACACATTCGACAACCTTCAAGTCCCCTACGACCAGCTTCAGCCTACCAAGCCTTTCTCAGGAGTGACCGACGGTTCCACCACACCGATAGGGCAGGTCCGCCTCCCTGCCACCTTCGAAGAACGCAACAACTACCGCACCAAACTCATCGACTTCGACGTTGCACACATCCGTCTATCATACAATGCCATCCTCGGGTATCCAGCCCTGGCCAAGTTCATGGCGGTGACGTACCACGGCCACAACATCCTCAAGATGCCAGGGAGCGGCGGGATCATCACAGTCCCCTGCGAAGAAAGAGATGCGGTGTGCTCCCTCGAGCGCGCCTTCCAAGCAGCGTCAATCGAAGACCCCGACAACAGTGTAGCTCGATACCCTCCTGAGGTTGTCCCCAAGAAGAAGAAGCAGCTACTCCGTGTAGGACCTCAGGAGGGTGACGTCGCGAAAGGTATCTCGTCAGGATCAGCGCCCGCAACTGGGGCGCCTCCCTCCCGCCCATAGGAAGGCGCACCCGGCGCCCTCCTTGGGCAGAGCTCGGGGGCTCTCTTCTGGAGGGCCTCAGACCTTGCCAACATCACGAGGGAGGCGCTCGGGCACCATCTGGAGGCGTGCTTTGTGGCACGTTTCCCTCAGGAGGATGCAAGGCGAGGAGCGCCCACCGCCCAGGAGTTCATTACCAAGTCTACTCAGGGACTGCAGGACGCGAGAGCCATGCGCGGCGACCACCGCTCACTAGGCGCAGCTCCCCATCCAGGCGAGGATGTCGGGCTGTGCATCTGTGTCGACGTCCCAGGGCTCAACCGGGCCGCGTCTCAGGAGCTCTTCTGGCCTTCGCGCGTGGGACGCTACGAGGGCCCACCGCACAGCTACGTTCGCATGCGTTTTGGCCTGCCAAGCGTGGCATCCGCCTATCAGCGCAACCTGCGGCGTGTCCTGGCGTCTTAGGAGGCCAGGCACCACGCCGTCCTGACGGAGATGGAGACGGTCCTCAAGGAACCGCCTGGACCCCCAGAGCCTCCCGAGGCTCAGGGCCCCGGTGGCTCGTGAGGAGCAACCCCTTCGCCGCATACCTTCAGCTACTCCAACATCCCTTCTGCAACGGAACCAGGTGACATTTTCCAAGTATACTTAGCTGGGAGCACCTCCAGGGCCGCATTATTCCCAGACCGCATGGGTCCGTCCCTGCGGCATGTATCCCTTTCCTATGTCTTTAGCTTACCTTGCTAGGGGCGCCCCTCGGGTTGCATCATCCCCAAGCCGCTCGGGCCTGACCCAGTGGCATGTATCTTCCCTGCATTTACTTGAGCTAGTTTGCTTTCCATGCTTAATCTATCTGTGACTATCACCCGCTTGATTGTCACCTACCACGGGAGCTGCTCACGCTGGAACGGCACTTGTGCTCGGGTTCGTCCCTGCAACGTCGACAAACCTGAGCGCTCGAGCTCTGGCTCGCGGCACGCCCCGCACACGTCACCTCACCAGGCCCTCAGTGCCTTCATCTCCTCGTGGAGCAACCGGTGGCAGACCGGCAACCATAATGGCAAGCTGTGTTTCTCCTTGTGCTGGCTTGCAGGAAGCCCTTGAGGATGACGGCAGGCGGCACCGCAAGCTCTCTCTTCTCCCATGCAATCCGCTTGCGCGTTAAAGGGGGGGCCCCTGAGCATCGCGACTCAAGAGCTCTTACTGGCTCTCCAGCCCTCACCCCCTGGCCTTGACCAGGGCACGCGACCTAGCATACCAGCGGCGGCTGAGCTCGCTTGAGGGCTGGGACCTGAGGACATAGAGCACAAAGGAGAACGTGGAGAAGAGGGGAAGGCTCGTATGGGCCTGGCCTAGCTACGCTATGGACACCCACGCACGGATTTGGCGCATCATGAGGAATCGACTCCAGACCGTCAAGATAAGTCTCGCGCCCGAGTTGGCTAAAACCGCTAAAGCCTAGGGACCACACTAGCCGCAGCCCTGCCGCGGCAACGTCACCCCCCCTTTCTTACCTCCTAACGACTGCTTGAGCACTAAAGGGGACCTCCTGAGCATCGCGCCTCAGGAACTCGTACTGGACCCCGGGCCGCTCACCTCCTGGCCTTGACCACGGCACGCGACCTGGCATACCAGCGACGGCTGCAGCCTACCTGGGGACCGGGACCTGTCAGCGCAGAGCACCAAGTCGTCGCGAGGATGGAAAGGGGAGACCGAGCTGAAGCGGGACTTGCGCCCGTGCAAGTTCATAATAAGGATAATATTGACAAAAGACATTACAGACCCTTTACACGCCCCCACGGGGTACTTCTCGATTATCCGCAGGAAACAAAAGGGAAAAGTTTCAAGGAGTCCTATCTACACGCGCCCCTGCAGCGGACGCCATCATCAACAGTGGGCCACCAGAGGCCGGCGCCAACCACATCCAGATCAGCAGCGGCGGCGGCCGGACGCTGCAGCCCTGCTCCGGGCTCGGCGAGAGCTCGGAGGCACGTAGCTGTTGTCACTCGTCTCCGGAGTCTCGTAGAGCTCGGGAGAATCGCTGGACTCCCAGGCGACGTTGCTGCTTCCAGAGGAGCCGCTGGCGACGCGGACAGCAAGCCCTGCCCTGGCTGTGACACTGTCCTGACGGCCCCTCCCGGAGCAACACTCCAGGCGGCGGCCTTCTACGTCGAAGACCTTGAAGAAGAGCGTGGAGGCGCCATCGAACTCAAAATGGATCGCGAGGGCGCCCTCCGCACGGCACACCCGAGCAACCTCGCCCCAGCCTCTGGTCATGAAGATCTTCCCCGAGGAGACAGCCTCAACCTCCGCTCCAGTCGCCGGCGTGTCGCAGTCGGCGTGCTGTAGCCAAAGCTCGAGGGGTCCCCTCGGCGGCATCTCGGCAGAGAAGGAAGAGGGGAAGCGGATCCAAGTGCTCGGGGGCATCGCCGCCCACAGCACAAGCTCGCGCGAAGAGTCCGTGGCGTGGACTCCAGGGGCGGCGATGCGCGCCACCGCGGTACGACGACCATGGCCTCGGCGCGCGTGCCGACGCTCGTCGCCTCTTCCTCCTGAGCCCTCGGCTTGGGCATACAAGGGTAACGGATACCCAGGAGGAGGCCGCTCGCACCAAGGCCTCGTAACCACCTGCATCGCCGCCGCGTCGCGGCGGTGTACCGGCTTCTTCTTTGGCGGGAGCGGCCCTGGCCCGTCGAGGGGAGTCTTTCCTTTCTCCGCAGCAGAAAACCTTCGGGTCAGCACCATTGGTGTCGCTGCTGGCAATGGAGCGAAGGGGGAGAAGCGAGCGGAATGGGAAGAGATGGGCGACGGGGGCTCTGCCCCCTCCCCATTTATAGCAGGAGAAGGCCAACCAGCGCCCCCCCACGATCACAGGTAATGATGGTTTTTCCTTCCATGTCGCAGGGACTTGTCAAGTCGGGCAGTTGCCGAGGCAGCATGGGGAAGCGAAGACGTCCACGTCCAATCAACCGCCACGCGTCGACCAAGGTCGCAGGCTGTTGGGGGCCCGCGGCGCTCCGCACTTGCCCTTTGGCTTTGCCTCGAAGCCAAGTCCGAGCGCGCCTTGGGCCCGGGGGCTACTGTCGGCATTCTGGGAACGGGGGTCCCAGACTTGCCTGCCTGCGGCCCACGGCGTGGCTCTACGAGCGGGCCTGTACGGCCCATCTTCACCAACAAGCTTTCAAGACCCACGCGAGGGGCCAAGCCTCGCGAGGCGGACGACACAAGACCTCCTCGGGAGCGGCCTCGCCAGGCTGGCTCGCGAGGGGCGGAGAGATCAAGGCAAGGCAAACCTCGCGAGGTTCCAGTGACGTGAGCCATGACGATTGAGACCAGGCGGGCGCCAGCATGCACAGTGTCCTTGTTTCCTCTTTGGTGCTAAGGAGGCAAGCGCAGGCGAGGAGTACCGAGGCGTCAAGCAAAGGTTTCCCTATCGGTGCAACGAGACCAAGACCAGCAGGACGGAGGTCACCGTGGAGCCCAAGACGGCGTCACCACCAGAGCCTTTAGCAGGCAAAGACTACTTTTGTCAGGATAAGCTGTACTAGCTGTCCCCTTTCAAATTGGCTGTTGTGGGATACCTTCCCGCTCAATATTTGGGAAGAGGACCAGGGCCTCTATAAATAGGACAAGCCACCACAGTAGGAGGGGATCGAATCCTCACACCCTCAAGTTCACCAAGCACAAGAACACCTCGCCTCAGGAGGCTGTTCTTCCCCTTGTACTGTTCATCCTCAGCCCGAGAGGCAATCCACCACCACCACCACACTAGAGTAGAGTATTACACCACAACAGTGGCCCGAACCAGTATAAATCTTGCGTCCCTTGTGTTGTGAGTTCGTCGAGCTAGTCTAGAAACCGCGAAGCGTGTGAGGGCGTGATCAGTGAGGGAGAGATCTTCGCATGCACCCCAGAGTTCGAACCATAAGGGTTTTGCCGGAACCCAAGATCCGACACCGCAAGTGTCTGCCGGACATGAGGAAGACAAAGGTATCCGTGGGCGGCCATTTAGATTATGTACTCCCTCTCCAGCTGGCGGGAAATATTTGTTATAAGAATGGATAAATTGTATGTATCTATAACTAAAATAAGTCTAGATACATCCATTTCTTGGACAAGTATTTCCGGACGGAGGGAGTATTAATTATACCAAGAGAGACGGATTGGCACCACTTAGTTCATGTAAATGGAATGAAATCCATCATGTTTATATGAAGATCCGACTTTTTTATACGAAATCCTTCATGCTTATATGAAATCAGTTCGTGTTTGCACAAATTTCATCTGGTTGGTTAGAGTTGTGAAAATGTATGCCGTTGGCGTTTGATGTCGCCCTCCGCGGAAGGAAGCGGGAGGAAATTTGCCGGATGTCGTTGGAGATGCTCTTATGCTGGAAATAATAGAGTGACATCCAATCCATTTGAGTTAATTGCGTGTATGATTGTCCCTCTATAAAAAGTTAATTGCATGTACAGTGTACACGTGACTTGCAGGGTGGCTACAGCTTCGTACAGAAAGTTAAAAAGAAACAAGTACATCCTTAATCTTGTATTCTAAGTACTCTGTGGGTTCCACTGTCAGTACAGTAGCGAAAGAAGTATATATTAAATAAGTAATATATAATATAAAAATCTAAATTTAAAGACAGAATTCGAACTCATGTCATCGCGTTAGTCCAGCACATTTTTGTTGTAGACCATGCTGGAGATATATCTCCATGTCTACTCTTATACTCCATCCGTTCCTAAATATTTGCCTTTTTCAGATTTCAAATGGACTACCACATACGGATGTGTATGTAGACATATTTTAGAGTGTAGATTCACTGATTTTGCTCCATATGTAGTCACTTGTTGAAATCTCTAAAAAGACAAATATTTAGAAACGGAGGGAGTAGAAAACAGAGTTGGTGATGATGGTGTGCGTGCCAACCTGCAATATAGGCCGTCAGATTTATATCTAACGGATAGGAAGGAAACTATGGCAATTTTGCAAAAATATACCCACACCCCTCTCCACGTTCGCAAATACGGCCTTCCCTCGTTCATCCTTTTCTCTCACAAGATAAACTACTCATAGAAATGCATCTTGATGTTCCGTGCAATGCACGGGAATATAGCTAGTTTCTTTTAAAATAGTTACTACGATAATTGGGTTGAAGTGATATATTTTATGGCTGCCTCGAATGATTTCAGATTCACTAGTAGTAAAAAAGGAAAGGTTGCCTTGTTACAGAAAACAGGGTGAAAACTATCACATGAGGCCGGTAAAAACGAGGCACAATGGGTTCAGCATCATCGTCACTACAGCTGTGCGCGCGCGAGAAGTCTACATATCGAGGGGGCTACTGAGAGAGGCACAGAGACACAATGTTTGAGAGAGAAA